>NC_045803.1:45055262-45358292 GCF_009873245.2 Balaenoptera musculus
TCAATATTCTGTGATAACCTATATGAGAAAAGAATCTGAAAAAGAATGTGTATATGTATAACTGAATCACTTTGCCTTACACCTGAAACTAACACACACTGTAAATCAACTATACTCCAATAAAATTTTTTTAAAAATTGGTGCAGCCACTATGGAAAACAGTATAGAAGTTCCTCAAAAATTTAAAAATATAACTACCATATGATTCAGCAATTCCAGTTCTAGGTATTTATCCAAAGGAAGTGAAATCACTATCTCAAAAAGATATCTGCACCCCATATTCACTGCAACATTATTTACAATAGCCAAGACATGAAAACAATCTAAATGTCCATCAACAGATGAATGGATAGCGAAAATGTTATGTATATATATGATGGAATATTATTCAGCTATAAGAAAGTAGGAAATCCTGCTATTTGCAACAACATGGATGGTAACCTTTAGGGCATTATACTAAGTAAAATAAGTAAAAGAAGGACAAATATCATAAGATCCTACTTATATGTGGAATCAAAAAACCAAACGTAAAGATATAGCAAACAGATTGGTGGTTGCTAGAGGCTGGGGGAGTGGGTGGAATGAGTGAAGGTGGTCAAAAGGTACAATCTTCCAGTTAGAAGACAATTAAGTCCCAGGGGTGTAATGTATAGCATGGTGACTATAGTTCTGTTAACAATACTGTATTGTAAATTTTAAAATTGCTAAGATAGTAGATCTTAAAAGTTCTTACACAAGACAAAAAACTGTAACAATGCGTGGTAATGGATTTTAACTAAACTTACCTTGGCAGTCATTCTGCAATATACCCATATATGAAATCATTATGTTGCACACCTAAAACTAACAATGTTATATGTCAATTACTTCTTAATAATAATAATAAATAAATGAATACTGATCGTATAAAAAATAGCTGTGTAGGTTTTTAAAATACATAGAATTTAAATACACAACAGTAGCACTTAGGTCAGAAGAGGGTAAATGGAGTTAAAATCCTTTATACTTCTTGTATTGTCCATGAAGCAAGTGAAAGTACTGATCCCCATTAGGCTTTTGTGTGTTAAGAATGATGGTTTTCATTTTTTTTTTTCCCACACACACACACACTGTATTTTATTTTTACAAGAGATAAATAGGCTGACACCAAGCATTGTACATGGATGACCACAACAAAAGCAACAATGATTGCAATTACCAAACATGAAACACACTCATACTATGTCATAATATTGACATTCAGTCCAGTAATCCTCCACTGTAACAGCTCCTTTACTTTGCAGTGAAAATAGATTTGTATATTCTTTGCCTCTGAGTCCTTCTGGGAATTTTTTTTTAATTCAAACAGAAAGTCACAAAAATTATACTCATCCTCATCAGTTCACTCAGTCCCATGTAATCAATTTTTTTTTTATCTTGATCTTTTGTTAGCACTTTTATGAGTTCATCAGTTTTTCCTTAGAGTTCTGAAAATCCTTATTCATTCAGTTCAGCAGTACAGTCAGTTACCTGAAACCTGTACTTGTCAGAGTCTTTTCCATGAATTTCTTGAAGATGAAAGCCTTTTATAGGAACATATTTGCAAAAGCATCAGAGTACACCCAGAACTGTCTGTAAATGACAAAAGACTTAAAAATGACCATGGTTGAAGATTTGATGAAAGTTCATAATAATGCAGTTGACAAGAAAATTCGTTATTTCTGAGATATACATTTTAAAGTAATAACTAGGATTATGACTTATAACATTATACCAGAACATATAAGCTTTTTAGAAATTTCATGTAATGTCTGAAACATTTATATTAACATATTTCCATACAAATAACCCAATGAAAGTTTAGTATTAGTTGTTTTGTTTGTTTGTTTGTTTATACTGCAGGTTCTTATTAGTCATCAATTTTATACACATCAGTGTATACATGTCAATCCCAATCGCCCAATTCAGCACACCACCATCCCCACCCCACTGCAGTTTTCCCCCCTTGGTGTCCATATGTCTGTTCTCTACATCTGTGTCTCAACTTCTGCCCTGCAAACTGGCTCATCTGTACCATTTTTCTAGGTTCCACATACATGCGTTAATATACGATATTTGTTTTTCTCTTTCTGACTTACTTCACTCTGTATGACAGTCTCTAGATCCATCCACGTCTCAACAAATGACTCAATTTTGTTCCTTTTTATGGCTGAGTAATATTCCATTGTATATATGTACCACAACTTCTTTATTCATTCGTCTGTTGATGGGCATTTAGGTTGCTTGCATGACCTGGCTATTGTAAATAGTGCTGCAATGAACATTCGGGTGCATGTGTCTTTTTGAATTACGGTTTTCTCTGGGTATATGCCCAGTAGTGGGATTGCTGGGTCATATGGTAATTCTATTTTTAGTTTTTTAAGGAACCTCCATATTGTTCTCCATAGTAGCTGTATCAATTTACATTCCCACCAACAGTGCAAGAGGGTTCCCTTTTCTCCACACCCTCTCCAGCATTTGTTGTTTGTAGATTTTCTGATGATGTCCATTCTAACTGGTGTGAGGTGATACCTCATTGTAGTTTTGATTTGCATTTCTCTAATAATTAGTGATGTTGAGCATCTTTTCATGTGCTTCGTGGCCATCTGTATGTCTTCTTTGGAAAAATGTCTATTTAGATCTTCTGCCCATTTTTGGATTGGGGTGTTTGTTTCTTTAATATTGAGCTGAATGAGCTGTTTATATATTTTGGAGATTAATCCTTTGTCCGTTGATTCGTTTGCAAATATTTTCTCCCATTCTGAGGGTTGCTTTTCATCTTGTTTATGGTTTCCTTTGCTGTGCAAAAGCTTTGAAGTTTCTCATTAGGTCCCATTTGTTTATTTTTGTTTTTATTTCCATTACTCTAGGAGGTGGATCAAAAAAGATCTTGCTGTGATTTATGTCAAAGAGTGTTCTTCCTATGTTTTCCTCTAAGAGTTTTATAGTGTCCAGTCTTACATTTAGGTCTCTAATCCATTTTGAGTTTATTTTTGTGTATGGTGTTAGGGAGTATTCTAATTTCATTCTTTTACATGTAGCTGTCCAGTTTTCCCAGCACCACTTATTGAAGAGACTGTCTTTTCTCCATTGTATATCTTTGCCTCCTTTGTCATAGATTAGTTGACCATAGGTGCGTGGGTTTATCTCTGGGCTTTCTATCTTGTTCCATTGATCTATGTTTCTGTTTTTGTGCCAGTACCATATTGTCTTGATTACTGTAGCTTTGTAGTATAGTCTGAAGTCAGGGAGTCTGATTCCTCCAGCTCCATTTCTTTCCCTCAAGACTGCTTTGGCTATTCGGGGTCTTTTGTGTCTCCATACAAATTTTAAGATGATTTGTTCTAGCTCCGTAAAAAATGCCATTGGTAATTTGATAGGGAATGCATTGAATCTGTAGATTGCTTTGGGTAGTACAGTCATTTTCACAATGTTGATTCTTCCAATCCAAGAACATGGTATATCTCTCCATCTGTTGGTATCATCTTTAATTTCTTTCATCAGTGTCTTATAGTTTTCTGCATACAGGTCTTTTGTCTCCCTAGGTAGGTTTATTCCTAGGTATTTTATTCTTTTTGTTGAAATGGTAAATGGGAGTGTTTCCATAATTTCTCTTTCAGATTTTTCATCATTAGTGTATAGGAATGCAAGAGATTTCTGTGCATTAATTTTGTATCCTGCAACTTTACCATATTCATTAATTAGCTCTAGCAGTTTTCTGGTGGCAGTTTTAGGATTCTCTATGTAGAGTATCATGTCATCTGCAAACAGTGACAGTTTTACTTCTTCTTTTCCAATTTGTATTCCTTTTATTTCTTTTTCTTCTCTGATTGCCGTGGCTAGGACTTCCAGAACTATGTTGAATAATAGTGGTGAGAGTGGACATTCTTGTCTCGTTCCTGATCTTAGAGGAAATGCTTTCACTTTTTCACCATTGAGAATGATGTTTGCTGTGGGTTTGTCATATATGGCCTTTATTATGTTGAGGTAGGTTCCCTCTATGCCCACTTTCTGGAGAGTTTTTATCATAAATGGGTGTTGAATTTTGTCAAAAGCTTTTTCTGCATCTATTGAGATGATCATATGGTTTTTATTCTTCAATTTGTTAATATGGTGTATCACATTGATTGATTTGCGTATATTGAAGAATCCTTGCATCCCTGGGACAAATCCCACTTGATTGTGGTGTATGATCCTTTTAATGTGTTGTTGGATTCTGTTTGCTAGTATTTTGTTGAGGATTTTTGCATCTATATTCATCAGTGATATTGGTCTGTAATTTTCTTTTTTTGTAGTGTCTTTGTCTGGTTTTGGTATCAGGGTGATGGTGGCCTCACAGAATAAGCTTGGGAGTGTTCCTTCCTCTGCAATTTTTTGGAAGAGTTTGAGAAGGATAGGTGTTAGCTCTTCTCTAAATGTTTGATAGAATTCACCTGTGAAGCCATCTGGTCCTGGACTTTTGTTTGTTGGAAGATTTTTCATCACAGTTTCAATTTCATGACTTGTGATTGGTCTGTTCATATTTTCTGTTTCTTCCTGGTTCAGTCTTGGAAGGTTATACCTTTCTAAGAATTTGTCCATTTCTTCCAGGTTGTCCATTTTATTGGCATAAAGTTGCTTGTAGTAGTCTCTTAGGATGCTTCGTATTTCTGCGGTGTCTGTTGTAACTTCTCCTTTTTCATTTCCGATTTTATTGATTTGAGTCCTCTCCCTCTTTTTCTTGATGAGTCTGGCTAATGGCTTATCAATTTTGTTTATCTTCTCAAAGAACCAGCTTTTAGTTTTATTGATCTTTACTACTGTTTTCTTTGTTTCTATTTCATTTATTTCCGCTCTGATCTTTATGATTTCTTTCCTTCTGCTAACTTTACGTTTTGTTTGTTCTTCTTTCTCTAGTTTCTTTAGGTGTAAGGTTAGACTGTTTACTTGAGATTTTTCTTGTTTCTTTAGGTAGGCTTGTATAGCTATAAACTTCCCTCTTAGAACCGCTTTTGCTGCATCCCATAGGTTTGGGGTCGTCGTGTTTTCATTGTCATTTGTCTCTAGGTATTTTTTGATTTCCTCTTTGATTTCTTCAGTGATCTCTTGGTTATTTAGTAACGTATTGTTTAGCCTCCATGTGTTTGTGTTTTTTTATGGTTTTTTCCCTGTAATTCATTTCTAATCTCATAGCGTTGTGGTCAGGAAAGATGCTTGATATGATTTCAATTTTCTTAAATTTACTGAGGCTTGATTTGTGACCCAAGATGTTATCTATCCTGGAGAATGTTCCGTGCGCACTTGAGAAGAACGTGTAATCCGCTGTTTTTGGATGGAATGTCCTATAAATATCAATTAAATCTATCTGGTCTATTGTGTCATTTAAAGCTTCTGTTTCCTTATTTATTTTCATTTTGGATGATCTGTCCATTGGTGTAAGTGAGGTGTTAAAGTCCCCCATTATTATTGTGTTACTGTCGATTTCCTCTTTTTTAGCTGTTAGCAGTTGCCTTATGCATTGAGGTGCTCCTATGTTGGGTGCATATATATTTATAATTGTTATATCTTCTTCTTGGATTGATCCCTTGATCATTATGTAGTGTCCTTCCTTTCTCTTGTAACATTCTTTATTTTAAAGTCTATTTTATCTGATATGAGTATAGCTATTCCGGCTTTCTTTTGATTTCCATTTGCATGGAATATCTTTTTCCATCCCCTCACTTTCAGTCTGTATGTGTCCCTAGGTCTAAAGTGGGTCTCTTGTAGACAGCATATATATGGGTCTTGTTTTTGCATCCATTCAGCAAGCCTGTGTCTTTTGGTTGGAGCATTTAATCCATTCACGTTTAAGGTAATTATCAATATGTATGTTCCTATGACCATTTTCTTAATTGTTTTGGGTTTGTTTTTGTAGTTCCTTTTCTTCTCTTGTGTTTCCCACTTAGAGAAGTTCCTTTAAGCATTTGTTGTAGAGCTGGTTTGGTGGTGCTGAATTCTCTTAGCTTTTGCTTGTCGGTAAAGCTTTTGATTTCTCCATCAAATCTAAATGAGATCCTTGCCGGGTAGAGTAATCTTGGTTGTAGGTTCTTCCCTTTCATCACTTTAAGTATATCATGCCACTCCCTTCTGGCTTGTAGAGTTTCTGCTGAGAAATCAGCTATTAACCTTATGGGAGTTCCCTTTTATGTTATTTGTTGTTTTTCCCTTGCTGCTTTCAATAATTTTTCTTTGTCTTTAATTTTTGCCAATGTGATTACTATGTGTCTCGGCGTGTTTCTCCTTGGGTTTATCCTGTATGGGACTCTCTGCACTTCCTGGACTTGGGTGGCTATTTCCTTTCCCATGTTAGGGAAGTTTTCGACTATAATCTCTTCAAATATTTTCTCTGGTCCTTTCTCTCTCTCTTCTCCTTCTGGGACCCCTATAATGCGAATGTTGTTGCGTTTAATATTGTCCCAGAGGTCTCTTAGGCTGTCTTCATTTCTTTTCATTCTTTTTCCTTTAGTCTGTTCCGCAGCAGTGAATTCCACCATTCTGTCTTCCAGGTCACTTATCTGTTCTTCTGCCTAAGTTATTCTGCTATTGATTCCTTCTAGTGTAGTTTTCATTTCAATTATTGTATTGGTCATCTCTGTTTGTTCTTTAATTCTTCTAGGTCTTTGTTAATCATTTCTTGCATCTTCTCAATCTTTGCCTCCATTCTTATTCTGAGGTCCTGGATCATCTTCACTATCATTATTCTGAATTCTTTTTCTGGAAGGTTGCCTATCTCCACTTCATTTAGTTGTTTTTCTGGGTTTTTTTCTTGTTCCTCCATCTGGTATATAGCCCTCTGCCTTTTCATCTTGTCTATCTTTCTGTAAATGTGGTTTTTGTTCCACAGGCTGCAGGATTGTAGTTTTTCTTGCTTCTGCTGTCTGCCCTCTGGTGGTTGAGGCTATCTAAGAGGCTTGATGGGAGGCTCTGGTGGTGGGTAGAGCTGACTGTTGCTGTGGCGGTCAGAGCTCAGTAAAACTTTAACCCACTTGACTGTTGATGGGTGGGGCTGGGTTCCCTCCCTGTTGGTTGTTTTGCCTGAGGCAACCCAACACTGGAGCCTACCTGGGCTCTTTGGTGGGGCTAATGACAGACTCTGGGAGGGCTCACGCCAAGGAGTACTTCCCAGAACCTCCGCTGCCAGTGTCCTTGCCCCCACGGTGAAACAGAGCCAGCCCCCGCCTCTGCAGAAGACCCTCCAACACTAGCAGGTAGGTCTGGTTCAGTCTCCTATGGGGTTACTGCTCCTTCCCCTGGGTCCCGATGCGCACACTATTCTGTGTGCGGCCTCCAAGAGTGGGGTCTCTGTTTCTCCCAGTCCTGTCGAAGTCCTACAATCAATTCCCACTAGGCTTCAAAGTCTGATTCTCTATGAATTCCTCCTCCTGTTGCCGGATCCCCAGGTTGGGAAGCCTGACGTGGGGCTCAGAAACTTCACTCCAGTGGGTGGACTTCTGTGGTATAAGTGTTCGCCAGTCTGTGAGTCACCCACCCAGCAGTTATGGGATTTGATTTTACTCTGATTGCGCCCCTCCTACCGTCTCACTGTGGCTTCTCCTCTGTCCTTGGACGTGGGGTATCCTCCTTGGTGAAGTCCAGTGTCTTCCTGTCGATGATTGTCCAGCAGCCAGTTGTGATTCTGGTGTTCTCACAAGAGGGAGTGAGAGCACGTCCTTCTACTCTGCCATCTTGGTTAATCCCCCTCGGTTTTAATTTCTTTTTTTAAGTTTCATGTATTTATGCATTTGTAGTCAATATTCAAAATATGGCACAGGAAGAGCTGAATGTTCAATCAGTTCAATAAATAGTCTATAAATTGAGAAGGCATTCTTGCCATAGAGGAGAAATCAGCATTCAGAAAGAGAAACAAACATTTAAGTTTTTAATTTTCATAACATCGTTAGCAAAATAAAATACACCCACTAGCCAAACCTCAAACTCTAGTGCCTTCTAAAGAAAAATCCTTGAGTACTACAGACTTATTTTTAAGTCAGATCTACTGAGGTATAATCTACACACAGTAAAAATCATCCCTTTTAGGTGTACAGTTTTACGAGTTTTGACAAATGTATATGTTGGATCACCACCACCAAAATCAACATATAGGATATTTCCATTACCCCTGAAAAGTTCCCTCCTTTGTTGTCAGTCCTCTCCCAATCCCCATCTCAAGCACCACTGATCTGTTTTCTTTCCCTATAGCTTTACCTTTTAGAGAAGAATATAATATAAACAGAAGTATACAGTAGGTAGCCTTTTGTGTCTGGTTTCTTTCGCTAAAGGATAAGGCTCTGGAGATCCATCTATGTTGTTAAATGTGTCAACAGTTCCTTTTTTTTCATGGAATAGTGTTCCACTCTGTGGCTATACCATGATTTAGTTACCCATTCACCAGATGGTGGATATTTGGGTCTTTTCCAGTTTGGGACAATTTTTAATAAAGCTGCAATAAACATTCATGTGCAGATCTTTGTATGGACATATGTTTTATTTTCTCTTGAGTAAATACCTAGGCATGGGATTGCTGGGTTATATGATAAATGTAAAATATAACTTTATAAGAAGATACCTCTGGTAGACAGACTCTAAGATACCCGCAATTATCCCAGCCTCCTAGTATTTATGCCCTGTGTAATACGATTCCCTTGAGTGTAGGTGGGACCTGCTTCTAACCAATAGAATACGGCAAAAGTGATAGGATGTCACTTCCATGATTATATTACATAAAATTTTAACTTTCGTCTTGCTAGCAGACTTCCTCTATTTATTCTCTTTCTTCTTGGTTCTGATGAAGTAAGATGTCATATGAATTAGCCCATTAGCAAGAAACTGAGGGCAACCAAGAGCCAACAATGAACTGAGGCTCTCAATCTGATGGCCCATAAGGAACTAAATCCTGCCAACAACCACATGAGCTTGAAATCAGATCTTTCCCCATTTGAGCCTCAGATGAGACTCCAAGCATGAATGACACCTTGACTGCAGTCTTGTTAGAGACCCTAAACAGAGGACTCAGTAAAGCTCAGCCCAGAATCTTGAGTCATAGAAACTCTGATATCACACATGTGTTGTTTTAAACAGCTAAGTGTACATAATTTATGTGGCAATTGATAATTAATACACTGCCGGTTTTCTAAAATGATAATACCAATTTACATTCCCATCAGCAATGGGAGTTCCACTTACTTTGCACACCCACTAGTACTTGGTAGTGTCAGTTTTTCTAAATTACAACCATTCTAAAATGTGTGAACTGGTATCTCACTGCAATTTTGTGCTTCCCTTATGACTAATAACTTGGACTGTCTATTCATGCGCTTATTTGCCATCCATCTTTTTATTTTACTAACATTGTATTTTGAAGACCAGAGCTTTAAATTTCAAGAAAATTTGTCAATTTTTCTTCTGTGGTATGTACTTTCTGTGATCCAAGAAATCTGTGCTAATCTAAGGTCACTTTAGCCTTTTAAAGACTTTCTCCTACATCTTCTTCTAGAAGTCTTAGAATTTTAGATTTTACATTTAAATCTATGATTCATTCTGAGTTATTACTTTTGTATAGTATGTGAAGCATGGGTTTTGGGGTTCTATTTTTTTTTTTTTTTTGCATATAGATGTCGAATTGTTCCAGTACCATTTGTTGGAAAGACTATCATTCCTCCATTGAATTACCTTTGCATCTTTGTTGAAAATCAATTGACCATATATGTGTGGTACTATTTCTGGACTCTATTCTGTATCATTGATCTCTATGTCTATCCAAATCGACACTGCACTGTCTTGATTACTATAGCGTCTTAGTAAGTCTTGAGATCAGGTACTGTAAGTCTTCTAGCTTTGTTCTTCTTTTTCAAAATTGTCAATTCCCTCTCATTTGATGTATATGATTCAATATCATACCCATCAAAAACTCAATAGGCTGTATTGTAGTCATTTCAATAACCTAATTCTAAAATTTATATTGTGTTATGGTCTAAATCTTTGTCTCCCCCCAAAATTCATAAGTGGAAAACCTAATGTCCAAGGTGGTGGTAGTAGCCAGTGGGGGTCTTTGGGAAGTGATTAGGTCATAAGAGCAGAGCCCTCATGAATCGGATTAGTACCCTTATAAAAGAGGCCCCAGAGGGCTAGTTCACTCATTTGCCACATGTGGATACAACAAGAAGTCTGCAACCTGGAAGAGGGCCCTCACCTGACCGTGGTGGCCTCCTGATCTTGGACTTCTAGTATCTAGAACTGGGAGAAATAAATTTCTGTTTGTAAGCTACCCAGTCTGTGGTATTTTGTTATAGCAGTCTGAACAGACTAAGACATGGAAATACAAAAGACCAAAAAGAACCATAACACTCTTGAAGAATAAACACGTAGAATATCTTGTTCTATCAGATATAAAGGCTTGTAATAGAGCTATAGTAATTAAAACAGTGTGAATAGATGCATAGATGGACAAACAGAACATAGAATAGAGAGCCCAGAAATAGACCCACACATATATGGATACTTAACTTATGACAACATTCAGAGCAGTAGGGTAACAATGGTCCTTTCAATAAAAGGTACTAGAAAAACTGGGTATCCATGGGTGAAAAAAATCTGAAACTGGACCCCTCTGTAGCATCATTTTCTACAGATGGATTATAGACCTAAAATCTCTTTCAGCAAAACAATACAAAATTTTTAGAGGATAATATAGAAGAATATTTTCATGAACTTGGGGTAGGGTGGAGATTTCTTTTTAAAAAATCATTTATGAGAAAGGGAGATGCTGATAAATTTGACTGTATTAAGAACTTCTTCAGCATATCAAAAGACACTAGATAGAATATGAAATGTAAGCCACAGAGGAGGAGAAGGCATTTGCAACATGTATAACTAAACAAAGTACTAGTATTCCCATATACAAAGAACTCCTACTAAAGTCATTAAGAAAACAACAGACAAGTGGATAAATGGGCAAAAAACCTCAACAGGCACTTCACAAAAGAAGAAATTCAAAAGGCCGATTAACATCTGAAAAGATAATCTCATCAGTAATCAGGGGAATACAGATTAAAAGCACAACGTGATACTATTACATATCCACAAAATTAGCTAAAAATCTGACAATACCAAGTGTTGCTATCGATTTTGAAAACTCTTAAAAACTAATGTGGGCATGTAAATTGGACAACACTCTGGCATTATACAGTAAAGACAGAGATATGCATGACATATGACACAGCAATTCCACTCCTATTTGTATACCCTAAAGAAACTCACCAACAGGTACTTGCTTGCAGTACAAAAACATTATTCTAGCAGCCCTTTTTGTGAAGACCCCATACCGGAAACTCTTTTATTCATAGGTCAAGACTTACAAAGTAAAACTTTAAAGAAAAGCAAGAATGTAATTTCCATGAAAGCCAGGACAGTGGTTACCTCTACTCTAAAGGTGGTGATGAGAAAGGGGCATGTGGAAACAGGAAGGTGTTTCTGGAGTTCTGGGGTTCTATTTCTTAACCTGGGTGATAAGTTTTTCCTTTATATGATTCGGTTAAACTGTGCTTTTAAGTACTTTAAGCCCTTCTCTGTATATGTGTATGTTTTCCACAGTAAAATGGATTTTTACATATACAAGATGCAATACAGGTTGCATAATAAACTAGAGTTTATATATAGAAATAAATAACAAATATATTTATTTTATACATATAAATGTATAAGAGTGTGTGTGTGCACAATGAGTATCTCTGACAGATTCAAAAGATAATAGAAACAGTGGTTGCTTTTGAGGAACTGGGGGGTCAAAGATGGGAGAGACTTAATTTTCATTTTATTTCCTTTTTACTGTTTGAATTTTATACCAAGTATATTACTTTTACAAAATGTGTTTTAAATGTTATTTAAAACATAACAAACAACAAAAGAAAAATTACATCTTATACTAAATGAGCCTAATATTACAGTGGGCCAAGAAAGTGGGTTCATCTCAGGTTTACTCCAGTGAAGAAGAGATTCAGATGCAAATGCTGCTTCTTTTGTAGCCACTGTTTACCTCTTTGGGATGCTTGGTACCAGCTCACATCCCTGGTTTTAAGTATTTTGGTACAGTGACACCATAATGAGTTTCATCACAAACTAGTGATGAAAAAGTCACTATGGTTCTGGGAAAAACAGAACCTAAACAGGTGACTTGATGAGGCTTAAAAGTGTGTCACTGACCTACTTTGGGTTTGATCTTGATGTTTATTGGTGATGAAGGCATCTCTCTCCGGTAAACCTGACAATTTACTCCCACCCATATCACTTGGATATAATGGCAAAGTAAATCCACTAACAAGTGCCCAGAATCATGAGGTGGCTGGCACACTTATAGAACTTAAAAACAGTTCCAAGAGTTTCCTTAAAGTGTTCTGTTCTTTCAGATTGCTATAAGTGACTTACAATGTGCTTTTTAAAAAACACTCAGAAAAACTTTTCTGGATGGCAATACTCATAGGAGGAAAAATTGAGACAATAAGAAGGAAGCTCCTATTCAGTACTATGTTTAGTAATTTAGTAAAACTTAATAATTTCAGTAATGTTTTAATGCTAGGAATATGAAGGAAAGAAAATTTTATACAATAGTTAAAACCGATATAGCTGAGAATACTTCACTTAATCCTCTTTCCTGAAGGCCCATTATGATATCTTTTGTTTTCATCCAGTTCCAATCTCTTGCCTACTCCTCAGCTTGCTGTATCAAATCCTTTTATGATGAGGACTACACGTACACATTCCTCAGCTTGCTTGCTTGTTTTTTTCTTTTCTTCTCCTCTCCCCTCCCTCTCTCCCCTTCCCCCCTCCATCTTCTCTTTCTCTCCCTCCCTCCCTTTCTTCCTTCTTTCCTTCCTCCCTTCCTTCCATGTATGTGGTTTGGGATCCCATTTCCAGTGACTGGTTATAAATACCCTTCCTTACAATACACTGAGGAATACACTTTTCTTCTTCTATATATTTTTACAGTTAAAAGTTCAAGTAAGGTAGTCATGCTGCTCAAGACTTTTGGTAGACGTTCTTTTGGTAAAACATACCATAGCATAGTGTGATAAAGATAAATGAAATAAATCTACTGAAGGAAATGAAATATTTTCTGAAACTTCACTTCTTAACTTTCTTTTTAAAGAGTAATTTATGTCCTAGTTTGTTTTTTTTTAATTTAAAGGTCCATTAGATATAAAGACTGCCTATATTAACATAGAAGCAACTGTGATTCTCTAGCAAGAATTTACAAATGATTTCCTACATTTTGGTATCTAATTATAACCATTACAGCTAAAATTTATAAAGGTAAGCACTCAAGATCAAAGCATCCCAATTTATTCAGTTTTAGGTTTGGACTCAGCACTTTAAAGCCATGTTCTTATTTACTGAATGCCGAGAAGTGAATCACTGCAGATTCTTGACTCATGTGGTTGTGAATTCCATCAAAGGCCATTCCTTGTTTAGATACAAGTGAGATTCAAAGGTCAAGTGTAAATTTTTTAAGTAACCACCATGTTCTTGCCTTTTCTACCCTAACCATAAGAAATTATGAACATTGTCAATCTAGAATATGGCCTCCTCTGATTGCCCAAGAAGAAGAAAATGTAAACCCCAGTGCTAATATGATATTCTAATCTATAAAGCAACAGATCTTTCAGGACTCTAGGAAATAGCCAGAGGGCTGTCAATAGGAGCACCAAACCCAGGCAAGACATCTAGGACATCCACTCTGGGTTAATCTCTTAGCTTTCACAATAGGAGAACATATCAAAAAAAGAAAAAGAAAAGGAAACCAGCAGATATACTAGGGACAATGGAATATCATGTCTAATTACAGGAGAGCTTTGCTTATCCAGTGGCCCCTTCAGATAAAACCTCCTTGAGTTTTTAATGTGTTTTGACAGGACACCTGCCTGAAATCTTGCAGGACATCACTGAAAAGGATCTTCCTTGGTCTTTATTAGCAAAAGATTTTCATAGTTGCCAAATACAAACGGAAAATGACTAGCTTAGACCACTGCTGCCCTTTATTTACTTCTTATTTGCCTGGGGCATTTCTGGACCCTCTCCAGGATACAGCAACTGCTCCACACCTTCTAGTTTGTGCAAACATGAGGACTAGAGCAACAGAGGAGATCCTCCTTGTAAGACATATTTCTTCCCAGAGAAGTCTGTGTTTCTTTATGTTTATAACTGTATGCAAAGGAGCTTGGAATTTGAGAGATTGTAAAACATGAAAAAGAGTTTGCAATCTGCCACATTCTAGTACTTAAGGCTCCCAAAGAAGCCATGTAGTGCATCTGACTATCCTCCAACAAGAACTGTCCTCTGATGTGTCTGAAAGAGAGGTGACCATCATGTGCAGACTCTTCATGGACTGGCTCTCTATTTGGACAGCTGCATAATATCGAGATCTCTGATACCCTGTCTGGGGACAAAATGTTCTCAGCTGTGCAGGTACCAGGTTATCCTGGAATACAGTGAAATAAAACATAAAACATTTCTTTTTGTCTATCGGGCAGAAAAATGATATTGCTTTGTTAAAATCTGGTTTGTTTCCCTTTTCTGTTACCTAACCAGTTCTTCAACCTGGAGGTGGAAGTGATTGAGACTTTAAAACGCTGTGTTACTGGTTGTTTTTTCTAATAAGCACAATGGTTTACTCCCTTTGGAGGCAGGGGCCCCATGTAATGAGTTGATGCTTCTGTTAACTCTAAGAACCCTTAATTATTTCCACCATTTTCTCCATGTGTTTCCTTTGCTGACTGTATGAATCAGAGGCAGGCTGCTGGTTGTCAGAGACTGCAGAAGTCACTGGCCTTCCTTGTTGGCAAGGAACTGAATTCTGCAGCGTCTGAATTCATGGACAGAGTATCCTGTCTCAGAGTTAGTGCAGCACCTTCTGTTTTTAGTTTACTGGTGATCGGGGCACATCACAAGAACTTGGAGTGCAGCTAAAGCCAAATCAGACTTGACAGAAAATTATTAGCAGGGTACAGAAGGAAAAAAGATCCCCCTTCCTTTCTGTAATCAGGTTAATATGTGCATGGAATGTTTCACTTTAAAAGGTAGTGTGTTTTGGCAAAGCTGGTTTCTTCAGCAGAATTTCAGTTCCCATTATTCGAGGCTATCCATTGCTGCTCTGGCAGGGCCTTTGATCAGTAAACTCGGTGGGGGAGAAGGGCATAGGCATATTAATAACTTCAACATGTGGCCCTTCGGCCCAGCTGTACCCTTGTCTTGGAAAAAGGCCAACTGGAAAGGGTTTTCTTAACGTGACCTATGTATGCATATTTTGGAAAGGGGTAAAGGGAAGATAGGGGTTCAGAGAAGAAATAAAATCTGGTTTTATGGTAGTTCTTTCCTTCGTCCCAGTTCCCTACTTGGGGCATTCTGCTACTACATATTTGGGTCCTCTGGACTCTGGCTCCATCCTAGACTTTTACTATCTTCATTCCTTCTGCTATAATGTTATAAAGATTAAAGCTGTTGGTTTAATTTACATACTGGCTCAGGCAAGGTTAGGGAGAGGCAGGAGGCTCTGTAAGAGTCTGCTGGGATAAGAGATTAATGGGAACCAGGTGCCTGAAATGGGAGCCCAGGGCCCATTTTGCCAGGACTGTATCTTTTGCCCTTTCCCCCCTGCACTGGTATTTTTGACTGTTTTATTTTAACAATCGTAGGCTTTAGGCCTCATTAAATTACTGCCACAGACTAGAGCTCAGCCTGCTCTTTCAGTGTGTGTTTCCTTGTATTATTTCATTTTCTTCTTCTGGGATGTTCATTTGCCAAGTATCCGTGTCTGGTCCTCAAAAGGTTCCTGAGTGACTCTATACCATAGTCATGGAGAGCAGGCTTAGCTCATCACAAGTGGCTTTTCAAAAATGAACTCAGCTGACATTCATCTATTGTTCCCTCTCTCTCCTCCTCTTCCTCCTTCAATTTTATTATATCCTTACCATTTCCTTGATCCAAATTTTCCACCTTTCTAATTCCCTAACCGTCTGATACCAACTTGTCACAGAAGATTAGCAGGGAATGATCCCAGGGATGGGATGTGATACCCAAGGGCACTGTATTACCTAGGATACAAATATGACGTCTGTAAAAAAGGCCAAAATAACAATGGTTTAAACAAGGTAGCAGTTACTTTTTGTGTCATGTAACAGTCCAAGCACTAGCAGCAGTGGGGCTGAAAAGGTGGCGCCATTGTCTCAGATACCCTGACTCCTTCTCTCCTGTTGCTTTCTTATTCTCAACACACAGCTTCCATCATATAGTGTAGGATTGCTTCTCCAGTTCCTGTCCTCACAGCAGGAAAGGAGAAAAGTGAGGGGAGGGCATGCTCCTTCCATTTTAAAAGTATTAAGTTGTACTTACTACTTCTTATATTCTACTGTCCAGAACCTAACCACCTGGCCACACTTAGCTGCCAGGGAGATTGGGACATGAATTCTTCAGCTGCTGGTTTTCTTTGCCACAGAAACCTGCTTAGCATTTTGTTTCAGATAACTATGGGCATTGTGAAATTGTGAAAGTTATAAACTGTACTAGCACAACTATGCTGTCTTCTTGGAAAACGTGAAAATTAGAAGAAAAGAACAGGTAATAGTATGATGGTTATGTTTTGCTTGTTTTTGAACTACTGTTCTCTGATCACCTCAGTCATTTATTCAATCAACAAAGTAAGCATGCCAGATACTGTACAAGACTCTGGGCTTACAAAATTGCCTTTAACAGAGGACTTGCCTTTATGTATCTTCCCAGGTAAAGCAGTCAGACAAAAATGCCAATGTGCATGAACATGGAACTTCAGGGGGACTTTCAAAAGGAGTTTGTCAGCAGACAAAAGGAAAAAAGTAGGAATGGGATAATTAAAAAATCTTATATGTCAGAATAAGAAGATTCAAATTTATCCAGTAAAAGACGATAGTGAAATACCAAAGATAAATTACCAAGAAATAACATGAATAGATTTCACTTTCAAGGGTATGATTCTACTAAAAAAGAGTTACTTTATCAATTTGATTACATGAAAAATTTTTTAAAAATCTACTTGGTGAATAGATCAGATCAAGATGGCAGAGGAGTAAGACGTGGAGCTAACCTTCTCCCACAAATACATCAAAAATACATCGACATGTGGATCGATTCTCAAGGAGCATCTACTGAACGCTGGCACAAGACCTCAGATTTCCAAAAGGGTAAGGAAATCTCCACGTAACCGGGTAGGACAAAAGAAAAAAGGAAAAAAAAAGAGAGAAATCGGGATGGGACCTACGCCCCTACGCCCCTGGGAGGGAGCTATGAAAGAGGAAATCTTTCCACACCCTGGGAAGTCCCCTCACTGGCAGGGAAATCAACCAGGACAGAGGGGGAGCTTCGGAGCCTCAGAGGAGAGCACAGCAACCAGTCTGCAGAGGGCAAAGCAGAGAAAGACCTGCACAGATGGTTGGTGCTGCTGCCTGGCACTCCCCAGCCTGAGACGCACCTTGGCTGGGGCGGGCGGGGGCTGGGTACTGAGGCTCGGGATTCGGAGGTCAGACCCAGCGAGAGGACTGGGGTTGGTTGCCTGAAGACAGCCTGAGGGGGCAAGGGTGAGGTGCGGCACAACTGAGGGAGTAAGGGAAGAGCCTGGGCCCACCAGAGAGGCAAGGCGCCACTGTGGGGGGTCGTGGGAGGAGAGGAGCGGGACCACCATAGGAGCTTCTTTCTCTGTGCCCTCTCTCAGGCAGCAGGGCACCGCCTACATGAGCTCCAGGGGCAGTCATGAGGCACTGATGCCATCTCAGACTCCACAGGTGGGTGCAGAACGCCACCACCACCAAGGGTCCTGTGACCAGGTGGCAACCACTGCCCCTGCCTCCCCAGGAGCATGCATGGGCCGTGCACCTGCTCACCCCCTATCAAGAGGATAACAGCCAGCATAAGCTGAGGAAAGAGATGGCAAGCATCCAAACCAAAAACAGGTCACAAACCAAAAAAATACTAAACCCACACAAGCTACGCAGAGACATTCTCACGTATAAATAGCCCTCCAAAACTACAGTAGATAATTGTTTCTCCTAAACTCACAGAGTAAGAGAAATAAAACCAAAATGAAGAAGCAAAGGAAGCACTCCCAATTAAAAGAACAAGAAAGGGACTTCCCTGGTGGTGCAGTGGTTAAGAATCCGCCGGCCAATGCAGGGGACATGGGTTTGAGCCCTGGTCCAGGAGATCCCACATGCTGTGGAGCAACTAAGCCGGTGCGCCACAACTACTGAGCCCACGCACCACAACTACTGAAGCCCGTGCACCTAGAGCCCGTGCTCCGCAACAACAGAAGCCACTGCAAGGAGAAGCCTGCGCACCACAATGAAGGGTAGCCCCAGCTCATTGCAAGTAGAGAGACTGCGCGCAACAACAAAGACCCAACACAGCCAAAAAAAAAAAGAGACCAAGAGAATTCCACTGAAAGGACAAACAGTGAAACAGACCTCTTCAGTCTAATAAACACCAAAGTTCAAAAAGGAGGTAATGAAGATACTGAAGGAATTAAGAAAGGCTATTGAAAGAAATGCAGATTAGTGTAAAAAGGAACTAGAAACTATGAGGAGCCAAGAAAACTTAGAAAATTCATTTGCCAAGACAAAAGCTGAGCTAAAGGCAATAAATAGCAGAATGAATAATACAGAAGAAAGTATAAGTGATCTGGAAGATACAATAATGGAAATTACCCAATCAAAAAAGCAGACAGAAAATAAAATGAAACCAATGTAAGAGACCTATGGGGTAATATAAAGCATGCCAATATACACATAATAGGGGTTCCAGAAGGAGAAGAAAGAGAAAAGGGGATTGAAAATATATTTGAAGAAATTATGGCTGAAAACTTCCCAAACCTAAAGAAGGAAACAGATATCCAGATACAGGAAGCACAGAGTGTCCCCAACAGGGTGAACCCAAACAGAACTATAACAAGACATATTATAATAAAAATGGCAAAAGTTAAAGAGAGGATTCTAAAAGCAGCAAGAGAAAAACAAAGAGTTAATTACAAGGCAACACCCCATAAGGCTGTCATCTGATTTCTCTACAGAAGTGCTGCAGGCCAGAAGGGAGTGGCAAAACGTATTCTAAGTCTTGAAAGGGAAAAATCTGCAACACAGAATACTCTACCAAGCAAGATTATCATTTAGAATAGAAGGAGAAATAAAGAATTTCTCAGACAAGAAAAAACTAAAAGAATACAGCAATACTAAACTACCCTAAAAGAAATATTGAAAGGTCTCCTCTAAATAGAAAAGAAGCGGGCTTCCCTGGTGGCACAGTGCTTGAGAATCTGCCTGCTAATGCAGGGGACACGGGTTCGAGCCCTGGTATGGGAAGATCCCACATGCCGCGGAGCAACTGGGCCCGTGAGCCACAACTACTGAGCCTGCGCGTCTGGAGCCTGTGCTCCGCAACGGGAGAGGCCGCGATAGTGAAGAGGCCCGCGCACCATGATGAAGAGTGGCCCCCGCTTGCTGCAGCTGGAGGAAGCTCTCTCACAGAAACGAAGACCCAACACAACCAAAAAGAAATATTAAAAATAATAATAATAAATAAATAAATAAATAGAAAAGCAGCAAGAAGATATAGGAAGGAGGAAATCACAACTGGAAAGTAAATCACTTAAATTAGCCAGTATACAGATCAAAAAGAAAAAGAAAACCTATTTGTGAAAGCGATGAAGAACACAAAGAACTGCAAAAGGATAAACATGAAGATGTGAAAGGACATGAAAATCATAAAATATGGGGAAGGAGAGTAAGAAACTGTAGATTCCTTTGTTTTTTTTTAAGAATGTGTTTGACCCTATCAGTCCAAAGCAAGCAGATATAGGAAGGGGTTAATATACTTGAAAAACAGAGAAACCACAAATCAAAAACATACAACAGATCCACAAAAACCAAAAAGAAGACAACACAAGCATCAAATAAAAGAAAATCATCAAACCACAAAAAGAAAAGCAAAAAGGAAAAGGAACAAAGAAGAAACATAGAACCAACTAGAAAAACGTTTAAATGGCAATAAATACAGATGCATCAATAATTACCTTAAATGTCAATGGACAGAATGTTCCAATCAAACGACATAGAGTGGCAGATTGGATTAAAAAACAAAATCCTAGGACACACACAGATTCAAAGTGAGGGGATGGAAAAAGATCTCATGCAAACGGAAATGAGAAGAAAGTGGGAGTTGCAATACTCATATCAGACAAAATAGACTTTAAAATGAAGGGCTCCTCCCTCTTGCAAGGGCACCGGAATCACAACGAACTGCTGAACAATCATCAACAGGAAAACCCTGGAAGTCACCAAATAAGATACCCCACATCCACAGACAAAGGAGAAGCCGCAATGAGACGGTAGGAGGGGCGCAATCATGATGAAATCAAATCCCATAACCACTGGGTGGGCGACTCACAAACTGGAGAACAACTTTACCACAGAAGTCCACCCACTGGAGTGAAGGTTCTGAGCCCCATGTCACGCTTCCCAATCTGGGATCCAGCAACAGGAGGAGGAATCCCCAGAAAATCGGACTTTGAAGGCCAGTGGGATTTGATTGCAGGACTTCAACAGGACTGGGGGAAACAGAGACTTCACTTTCAGAGGACACACAAAAAGTCTTGTGTGCACAAGGATCCAGTGGGAAAGAGCACTGACCCCATAGGAGATGGGGTGTTGGAGGATCTGCTAGTGTTGGAGGATCTCCTGCAGAGGCGGGGGATGGCTGTGCCTCACCGTGAGGACAAGCACACTGGCAGCAGAAGTTCTGGGAAGTACTCATTGGCATGAGCCCTCCCAGAGTCTGTAATTAGCCCCACCAAAGAGCCTGTAGGCTCCAGTGCTGGGTTGGCTCAGGCCAAACAGCCAACAGGGAGGGAACATGGCCCAACCCATCAGCAGACAAGCAGATTAAAGTTTTACTGAGCTCTGCCCACCAAAGCAACACCCAGCTCTACCCACCACCAGTCCCTCCCATCAGGAAACTTGCACAAGCCTCTTATTTAGCCTCATCCACCATAGGGCAGACAGCAGAAGCAAGAAGAACTACAATCCTGCAGCCTGCAGAACGAAAACCACAATCACAGAAAGATAGACAAAATGAAAAGGCAGAGGATTATGTCCCAGATGAAGTAACAAGATAAAACTGCAGAAAACCAACTAAATGAAGTGGAAATAGGAAACCTTCCAGAAAAAGAATTTAGAATAATGATAGTGAAGATGATCCAGGACCTTGCAAAAAGAATGGAGGCAAGGATCAAAAAGATGCAAGAAATATTTAACAAAGACCTCGATGAATTAAGAACAAACAGAGATGAACAATACAATAACTGCAATGAAAAATACACTAGAAGGAATCAATACCAGAATAACTGAGGCAGAAGAACGGATAAGTAACCTGGAAGTCAGAATAGTGGAAATCACTGCCATGGAACAGAATAAAGAAAAAAAAATGAAAAGAAATGAAGACAGCCTAAGAGGCCTCTAGGACAACATTAAACGCACCAACATTCGCATTATAGGGGTCCCAGAAGGAGAAGAGAGAGAAAGGACTGACCCGAGAAAATATTTGAAGACGTTATAGTCAAAAACTTCCCTGACATGGGAAAGGAAATAGCCACCCAAGTCCAGGAAGTGCAGAGTCCCAGGCAGGATAAACCCAAGGAGAAACACGCCAAGACACACAGTAATCAAATTGACAAAAATTAAAGACAAAGAAAAATTATTAAAAGCGACAAGGGAAAAAGGACAAATAACATACAAGGGAACTCCCATAAGGTTAAGAGATGATTTCTCAGCAGAAACTCTGTAAGCCAGAAGGGAGTGGCACGATATATTTAAAGTGATGAAAGGGAAGAACTTACAACCAACAATACTCTACCCAGCAAGAATCCCATTTGGATTTGACAGAGAAATCAAACGCTTTCCAGACAAGCAAAAGCTAAGAGAATTCACCACCACCAGACCAGCTTTGCAACAAATGCTAAAGGAACTCCTCTAAGCAGGAAAGAGATTAGCAACTTAAAACAACCTTGTACATATATAGATTGCTATATCAAAACCTCTTGGGAAATTCGGTGACCTTGTGGGGCTGCCGCAACACCAGAAGCAGATATTCTGACCCTGGCTAAAGCTCCCATCCGGGCTCCAGCTCCAGCTCCCACTCCTGCTCCTCCTCCAGCTCCAGCTCCTGCTCAGCCCAAATAGCCTCCACCAGCCTCTGCTTTAGGAAATGAAAATGAAAGCACCTATGGGATACAACAAAAGCAGTTCTAAGAGGGAAGTTTACAGCAATACAATCTTACACCAGGAAATAAAAATCTCAAATAAACAACCTAACCTTACACCTAAACCAACTAGAGAAAGAAGAACAAACAAAACCCAAAGTTAGTAAAAGGAAAGAAGTCATAAAGATCAGGGCAGAAATAAATGAAATAGAGACAAAGAAGACAATGGCAAAGATCAATCAAACTAAAACCTGGTTCTTTGAAAAGATAAACGAAATTGATAAACCTTTAGCCAGACTCAACAAGAAAAAAAGGTAAGGGACTCAAATCAATAAAATTAGAAATGAAAAAGGAGAAGTTACAACTGACACCACAGAAATACAAAGGATCATAAGAGACTACTATATGCAACGATATGCCAATAAAATGGACAAACTGGAAGAAATGGACAAATTCTTAGAAAAGTAGTCTCCCAAGACTGAACCAGGCAGAATTAGAAAATATGAATAGACCAATCACAAGCACTGAAATTGAAACTGTAATTTAAAAACTCCCAACAAACAAAACTCCAGGACCTGATGGCTTCACAGGCGAATTCTATCAAACAGAGAAGAGCTAACAGCTATTCTTCTGAAACTGTTCCAAAAAATTGCAGAGGAAGGAAAACTCCCAAACTCACTCTATGAGGCCATGATCACCCTGATACCATAGATATCATACCATACCATAGACACCACAGACACCACAGACAAAGATATTACAAAAAAAGAAAATTACAGACCAATATCACCGATGAACATAGATGCAAAAGTCCTCAACAAGATACTAGCAATTTGAATCCAACAATACATTAAAAGGATCATACACCATGATCAAGTGGGGCTTATCCCAAGGATGCAAGGGTTTTTCAGTATCCTCAAATCAATCAGTGTGATAAACCACATGAACAAACTGAAGAAGAAAAACCATATAATCATCTAAATAGATGCAGAAAAAGCTTTTGACAAAATTCAACACCCATTTATAATAAAAACTCTCCAGAAAGTGGGCATAGAGGGAATCTACCTCAACATAATAAAGGCCATATATGACAAACCTACAGTTAGCTTCATATTCAATGGTGGAAAGCTGAAAGCATTTCCTCTAAGATCAGGAATAAGACAAGGATGCCCACTATCACCACTTTTATTCAACACAGTTTTGGAAGTCCTAGCTATGGCAATTAGAAGAGAAAAAAGAATGAAAAGGAATTGGAAAAGAAGAAGTTAAACTGTCACTGTTTGCAGATGACATGATACTATACATAGAAAATCCTAAAGATGCTACCAGAAAACTACTAGAGCTCATCAATGAATCTGGTAAAGTTTCAGGCTACAAAATTAATACACAGAAATCTGCTGCATTTCTATACACTAACAATGAAAGATCAGAAAGAGAAGTTAAAGAAACAATCCCATTTACCACTGCATCAAAAAAGATTAAAATGCCTAGGAATAAACCTACCTACGGAGACAAAAGAACTGTACTCAGAAAAGTATAAGATGCTAATGGAAGAAACTGAAGATGACACAAACAGATGGAAAGATATACCATGTTCCTGGACTGGAAGAATCAATATGGTCAAACTGAGTGTACTACCCAAGGCAATCTACAGATTCAATGCAATCCCTATAAAATTATCAATGGCATTTTTCACAGAACTAGAACAAAAAATCTTAAAATTGTATGGAGACTCAAAAGACCCCGAATAGCCAAAGCAATCTTGAGAAAGAAAAATGGAGCTGGAGTAATCAGGCTCCCTGACCTCAGACTATACTACAAAGCTACAGTCATCAAAATAGTATGGTGCTCACACAAAAAGAGAACTATAGATCAATGGAAAAGGATAGAAAGCCCAGAAATAAACTCATGCACCTATGGTCAATTAATCTATGACAAAGGAGGCAAGACTATACAATGGTGGAAAGACAGTCTCTTCAACAAATGGTGCTCAGAAAACTGGACAGCTACATGTAAAAAAAAATGAAATTAGACCATCTTTAACACCATACACAAAAATAAGGTCAAGATGGGTTAAAGACCTAAATGAGAGACTGGACGCTATAAAACTCCTAGAGGAAAACATAGGCAGAACACTCTCCAACATAAATCGCAGCCATATCTTTTCTGATCCATCTCCCAGAGTAATGGAAATAAAAACAAAAATAAACAAATGGGACCTAATTAAACTCAAAAGCTTTTGCACAGCAAAGGAAACCATAAATAAAAGGAAAAGACAACCCAGAGATTGGGAGAAAATATTTGCAAATGATGTGACCAACAAGGGATTAGTCTCCAAAATTTACAAACAGCTCATGCGGCGTAATATCATCAAAACAAAAAGCCCAATCGAAAAATTGGCAGAAGACCTAAATAGACATTTCTCCAAAGACATACAGATGGCCAAGAAGCTCATGAAAAGATGCTCAACATCACTAATGATTAGCGAAATGCAAATCAAAACTACGGTGAGATATCACGTCACACCAGTCAAAATAGCTATCATCAAAAAATCCACAAACAATAAATGCTGGAGAGGGTGTGGAGAGAAGGGAATCCTCCTACACTGTTGGTGGGAATGTAAATTGGTACAGCCACTATGGAGAACAGTATGGAGGTTCCTTTAAAAACTAAAAATAGAGCTATCATATGGCCCTACAATCCCACTCCTGGGCATATATCCAGAGAAAAACATAGTCCAAAAGGATACATGCACCCCAAAGTTCATTGCAGTGCTGTTTACAATAACCAAGACATGAAAGCAACCTAAATGCCCATCTACAGAGGAATGCAGAAAGATGTGGTAAATATATACAAGGGAATATTACTCAGCCATAAAAAAGAATGAAATAATGCCATTTGCAGCAACATGGATGGACCTAGAGATTGTCATACTGAGTGAAGTAAGTCAGACAGAGAAAGAGACATGTTGTATGATATCACTTATATGTACAATACAAAAAGAAATTATACAAATGAACGTATTTACAAAACAGAAATGGACACAGAGAATTAGAGAATGAACTTATGGTTACTGGCGGGGGTGGGGAAGGGTGAATGGAAGGGATAGTTAGGGAGTTTGGGATTGACATGTACACACTGCTAGAGTTAAAAAGGATAACCAACAAGGAACTACTGTATAGCACAGGGAACTCTGATCAATGTTATGTGGCAGCCTGGATGGGAGGGGAGTCTGGGGGAGAATGGATACATGTATATGTATGGCTGAGTCACTTTGCTGTGCACCTGAAACTATCACAACATTGTTAATCAGCTATATTCCAATATAAAATAAAAAGTTTTAAAAAATTTAAAAATTAAAAAAATAAAAATGACAAATACTGAATCAAAAAAATAAAATAAGACAAAGGCCTTAAAGAAAGATAAAGAAGGACACTATATAATGGTAAAAGAATCAATACAAGAAGACTATTTTACACTTGTAAACATATATGCACCTAACATAGGAGCACCCAAATACATAAAACAAATACTAACAGACATAAAGGGAGAAACTGATGGGAATACAATAATAGTAGGAGACATTAACACCCCACTCACATCAATGGACAGATTTTCTAGACTGAAAATCAATAAGGCAACAGAGATCCTAAGTGATACAATAGAATTGTATATTTTCAGGACATTACATCCAAAAATAAAAACCAGAATACACATTCTTTTCATGGAACATTCTCTAGGATTGATCACATCCTAGGGCACAAAACTAACCTCAACAAATTTAACAGAGTAGAAATTATTCAAGCATTTTCTCTGACCACAGTGGCATGAAAGTAGAAATCAACCATACAAAAAGAAATGAGAAAAAAAACGATTACATGGAGACTAAACAACATGCTACTAAAAAACCCAGTAAGTCAACCAGGAAATCAAAAAGGAAATTTTAAAATACCTTGGAACAACAGACAATGATAACGCAACCATACAAAATCTATGGGATGCAGCAAAAGCAGTTCTTAAGAGGGAAGTTCACAGCAATACAGGCCTTCCTCAAAAAACAAGAAAAATCTCAAATAAACAACCTAACATACCACCTAAAAGAATTAGATAGTTAGGGAGTTTGGAATTGACATGTACATACTGCTATGTTTAAGGTGGATAACCAACAGGGACCTACTGTATAACACAGGGAACTCTGCTCAATATTTTGTGATGACCTAAATGGGAGGGCAGTTTGAAAAGGAGTGGATACATGTGTATGTGTGGCTGAATCACTTTGCTGTGTGTCTGAAACTAATACAACACTGTTAATCAACTATACTCCAATATTAAGTAAAAACTTTAAAAAAATAAAATAAAATTTAGCTTTTGGCCAATTCTATAAATAAAGTAAAAACCATTGAATTATATTTTAAAAAGAATTAGAAAAAGAAGAACAAACAAAACCTAAAGTCAGCAGAAAGAAGGAAATAATAAAAATCAGGGAGGAAAAAAATTACAAAGAGATTTTAAAAAATAGAAATAAAATCAATAAAACCAAGAGCTGGTTCTTTGAAAGGGTAAATGAATTTGACAAACCTCTGGCCAAGGTCACCAAGAATAGAGAGACAACCCAAATAAACAAAATAAGAAATGAAAAAGGAGAAATCTCAACTGATACCATAGAAATTAAAAAAAATCATAAGAGGATACTATGAACAATTATATGCCAACAAATTTGATAACCTCGAAGAAATGGACAACTTTCTATAAACATAAGCCCACCAAAATTGAATCAAGAAGAAATAGATAATTTGAACAGATCAATCACTAGAAATGAAATAGAATCTGTAATTAAAAAAATAAAAAAATAACTCCCTACAAATAAAAATCCAGGACCAGATGGCTTCACAGGCAAATTCTACCAAATATACAAAGAAGAACTTATACCAATCCTTTTCAACCTCTTCCAAAAGATCAAAGAGGAGGGAACACTCCCAAAGACATTCTATAAAACCACTATCATCCTGATACCAAAACCAGACAAAGATACCACCAAAAAAGAAAATTACAGGCCAATATCTTTGAAGACTATAGATGCAAAAATTCTCAAGAAAATATAAGCAAACCAAATCCAACAACACATTAAAAAGATCATACACCATGACCAAGTGGGATTCATCTCAAGTTCATAAGGATGGTTCAATGTACACAAATCAATCAATGTAATACACCACATTAACAAAAGAAAAGTCAAAAATCACATGACCATCTTAATAGATGCAGAAAAAGCATTTGACAAAATTCAACATCCATTCATGACAAAAACTCTTACCAAAGTGGGTATAGAGGGAACATATCTCAATATAATAAAAGGCATTTATGACAAACCCACAGCCAATATAATACTCAATGGTGAAAAGCTGAAAGCCTTCCCGCTAAAATCTGGAACAAGACAAGAATGCCCACTCTCACCACGTCTATTCAACATAGTATTGGAGGTTCTAGCCACAGCAATCAGGCAAGAAAAGGAAATTAGACAGGAAAAGGTATCCAAATTGGAAGAGAAGAGGTAAAACTGTCACTATACGCAAATGACATAATACTATATACAGAAAACCCTAAGGACTCCACACAAAAATTACTAGATATAATAAATGAATTTATCAAAGTAGCAGGGTATAAGATTAACATTCAGAAATCAGATGCATTTCTTTACACTAACAAAGAAATATCAGAAAGCGAATGTAAAAAAAACCATACCTTTTAAAATTGCAACAACAACAACAAAATACTTAGGAATAAACCTGACCAAGGAGGTGAAAGACTTATACATTGAGAACTATAAAACATTAATACATGAAATTAAAGAGGATTCAAATAAATGGAAAGATATCCCATGCTCTTGGATTAGAAGAATTAATATTGTTAAAATAGAAATACTACCCAAAGCAATCTACAGGTTTAATGCAATCCCTATCAAATTACCCATGACATTTTTCACAAAACTAGAACAAATAATCCAAAAATTTATATGGAACCATAAAACACCCAGAATTGCCAAAGCAATACTGAGGGGGAAAAAAACAAAGCAGGAGGCATAACTCTCCCAGACTTCAGACAATACTACAAAGCTACAGTAATCAAAACATTATGGTATTGGCACAAAAACAGACATACAGATCAACAGAAAACAATAGAGAGCCCAGAAATAACCCCACACACCTACGGTCAATTAATCTTCAACAAAGGAGGTAAGAATATAAAATGGGAAAAAGACTGTCTTCAGCAAGTGGTGCTAGGAAAATTGGACAGCTGCATGTAAATCAGTGAAGTTAGAACACACCCTCACACCATACACAAAAATAAAGTCAAAATGGCTTAAAGACTTAAACATAAGACATGACACCATAAAATTCCTAGAGGAGAACACAGGCAAAACATTCTCTGACATAAATTGAAGCAACGTTTTCTTAGGTCAGTCTCCCAAGGCAATAGAAATAAAAACAAAAATAAACAAATGGGACTTAATCAAACTTACAAGCTTTTGCACAGCAAAGCAAACCATAAAAAACAAATGCACAAACAAAAAAAACCTCGAAAATACAACCTACAGGATGGGAAAAAGTATTTGCAAATGATGTCACAGACAAGGGCTTAATCTCCAAAATATACAAATAGCTCATACAACTCAACAAAAAAAACACAAACAACCCAATCAAAAAATGGGCAGAAGACCTAAATAGAGATTTCTCCAAAGAAGACATACAGATGGCCAGGAGCCACATGAAAAGATGTTCAACAACACTAATTATTAGAGAAATGCAAATCAAAACTACAATGAGGTACCACCTCACACTGGTCAGAACAGCCATCATTATAAAGTCTACAAATAACAAATGCTGGAGAGGGTGTGGAGAAAAAGGAACCCTCTTATACGGTTGGCGGGAATGTAAGTTGGTGCAGCCACTATGAAAAACAGTATAGAAAACTAAAAATAGAACTACCATATGATCCAGCAATCCCATTCCTTGGCATATACCTAGACAAACTATAATTCAAAAAGGTATGTGCACCCCTATGTTCATAGCAGCACTATTCACAATAGCCAAGACATGGAAACAACCTAAATGTCCATCGACAGATGAATGGATAAAGAAGATATGGTACATATATACAGTGGAATACTACTCAGCCATAAAAAAAACAAAATAATGCCATTTGCAGCAACATGGATGCAACTAGAGATTATCATATTAAGTGAAGTAAATCAGAAAGAGAAAGACAAATACCATATGATATCACTTATATGCGGAATCTAAAATATGGCACAAATGAACCTATTTACAAAACAGAAACAGACTCACAGACATAGAGAACACAGTTGTGGTTGCCAAGGGGGAGTGGGAGAGGGAGAGGGAGAGGAATGGACTGGGAGTTTGGGGTTAGTAGATGCAAACTATTACGTTTAGAATGGATAAACAACAAGGTCCTACTGTACAGCACATGGAACTATATCCATTCTCCTGAAATAAACCATAATAGAAAAGAATATGTTAAAAAAAAAAAAGGTATATATGTGTATAACTGAGTCACTGTGCTGTACAACAGAGACTGTCACAACACTGTAAATCAACTATACTTTTAAAAAAATCTACTTGGCACCAACATCATGAACAAAATCAAAAGATGAATGACAAAGTGAGAAAGATATTAACCACACGTATGACAGACAAGGGGCTAATTTCCTCATATGATAATAATAACAACAATAACAATAATAACAGTAATAATAACAATAATAATAATAAAACAATCTAAAAAACAATAACACAAGAGAAAATTACCCAAAGATATGAACAGAAAAAATAAATTACTAATGGAATTTATTCATTAGTAGTATGCTACAGGAAATATGCACAACCTCTCCTAAAAGAAGTTAAAATAAAAACTTGACATATTACATCCAAAGTTGCTTATACACCTTATTGGTGAAGGTCGTGAGTCTTGTTAGCACTCAGAGCAAAAAGGATTAAAGGATTAAAATAGCTCCCAATGATCCCTGCTTCCTGGTATTGATGCCCCTGTGTAATCCTCTCCACTTAAGTGTGTGCTGGACCTAGTGACTCTCTTCTAACCAAAAGAATATGGCAAAAGTGATGAGATATTATTTCCAAGATCTAATTACAAATAATTCTAACTTCCATCTTATTCACTCTCTTGCTTTCTCCCTCACTCACTCTGAGGGATACCAACTGCTGCATTGTAAGCTGCTTTTTGCAGAGGCCCACATGGCAAGGAGCTGATTATTTCTAGCCAATAGCCAGTGAGAGAACCTGAGGCCTGCCAACAGCATGTGAGTGAGTTTGGAAGTCGATCTTCCCACATTTGAGCCTTAAGATGACTGCAGCAGCAGCCAACAATTTGATTGCAGCCTTATGAGAGTTTCTGAGCCTGAGTTAGCTCAGCCACACCAGATTCCTCACCCACAAAAACTGTAAGATGATAAATGATTGTCAAAGAGATACAGCTTTGGGACAATCTGTTACATAGTAATAGATAACTAATACAGATTTTCATAACTGTGGAACTGGGGTGCTTCCTTGGCTTTGGAAGCAGACAGTGGGCAGAGGCTGGAAAGATTTTGAGGAGCATGTTAGCGAAAGCTTAAATTGCCTTGAATAGACTCTTAGTAGAAATATGGACTTTGAGGATGCTGCCATTAAGGGCACAAAAGAAGTGAAGAACATGTTAGTGGTTATATAGAAAAAGAGGGATCCTTGTTAATGAGTGGCAGAAAGTTTAGCAACACTGTTGCCTTCATTAACATGGAAAGCAGGATATGTGTTGAGTGAACTGGGTGACCTACCTGAGATTCCCAAACAATCTGCTGAGATTACTACTTAATTTTTTCTTGCTGTCTATAATAAAGATGAGAGAACAGAAAGATATATGGAAAGAAGAATGGTTAAACAAAAATGAATCAGAACTGGAGAGTTATGGTAAGATGGTGGAGTAGGAAGCACCAGGAATTCATCTCCATACCTAGACAACATTTGTCCTGGAAGAATCTGCTTGATATAACTTTTGGAACTCTGGAGTCAATTAAAAGGCTTGCAGCTTCCATGGGAAGACTTGGACAGTAAATTACAATAATTTAGGCCAATTTCAACTCTTAGCTCAGTAGCAGCTACCCATTGCCCACCCCCTAAACCAGTGGCAGGCAGCCATGTACATGTTCAAGGAACAGCTTGCAGGTAACTTGCCAGAGCCAATGTAGGTAATAAAAACCCTGTCCTCCAGTATCAAGGATCCATGCTCTGATTGCTGATGTCTGCTTCTGATTGCAAAGGTATAGACAAAGAGATGGGTAGCCATTGTTGCAACCCTCACCACCACTGCTGCAAGCCCATCCCTTTCAGCTGAAGTGGCTTCTAGGAGATTTAAAGGGTGGGTCCATTTCCCCCCTTTCATTTTTGTCTCTCCCCGCCTTGTGGAGCCAGACATTTAAAGACTAGAATATTCAGAAGCAACCACATATAAAGGGGAATTTAGAAAGTCACTGTACATACCAAAGGAAAGGTACAGACTCAGAAAAGCCTTGAGAGGACTTTATGAAGTTTATAATTCAGGCTGATTGCTGACACAGAGGTAGGCTATAATTTAAAAAACAAAAAAAGCAAACCCTGGGAAACAGAAAGACTCTTTTTAATTAAATCAACAGACTGTCCACTGAATCAACAGAAACTGTCTCTGACAAAGATCAAATGACAGGTTAACCAGACAAAGATTTTAAAGTCAAGAAAATGATGTATGAACAAAGCGGAACTATCAACGAAGAGAAGGAAAATGTAAAAGAAATGAAAAAGAAACTCTGGGCTTCAAAGTACAATAACTGAAATGAAGAATACGCTAGAAGGATTCAAAAGCAGATCTGAACAGGCAGAACACAGAAATCAGTGAGCTTGAAGATAGGACAGCTGAAATTATTGACTATGAGGAACAGGAAGAAAAATGGCTGAAGAAAAGTGAACATGGCTTAAGGTACCTGTGGGACACCATTAAGTGGAAAAACATACACATGATAGGAGTGCCAGAAGGAAAAAAGACAGAGAAAGGGGCAGAGAGAGTATTTGAAGAATTAATCATTGAAAATGTCCCAAATTTGATGAAAGAAATGAATATAAACATCCAAAAGGCTCAACTAACTCCAAGTAGGAAAAATTCAAAGACGATCAGAACAAGACACAATGTAATCAAATTGTTAAAATCCAAAGACTAAGAGAAAATCTTGAAAGCAGCAAGAAAGAAGCAACTCATCACACATAAAGGATCTTCAGTAAGATTATAAGCACACTTATCATCAGAAACTTTGGAGGCCAGAGGACTGATATATTCAAAGGTCTGTAAGAAAAAAAACTGTCACCCAAGAACCCTACGTCCAGCAAAACTGTCCTTCAAAAGTGAGAGAGAAATTAAGACATTCCTAAATAAACAATAGGGAGTTTATTACCACTAAATCTGCCCTACAAGAAATGCTAAAGGGACTCTTTCAGTTTTAAATGAAATGACACTAGACAGAAACATGAAGCAGTATGAAGAAATAAATATCTCTATAATGGTGAATACACAGGCAATTACAAAATCTAGCATCATTTTAACTTTGGTTTGAAATTCCACTTTTTATTTTCTATGTAATTTAAGAGACTGATACTTTTTATATTAATTTTTAAATTTTTTATTCAATTAATTTAAAACAAACAAAGGACAAAAATAGTTCACCTATTTTAAGAAAACAGTTACTAGTCTAAAAGTTAGCTTATTGTAATTTTGGTTTGTAACTCCACTGTTTGTCTTCTACACAGCTTAAGAAACTAATGCATGATAAATTATTAGCCTATGTTTTCAAAGAATGTATAAACATATAATACTGTAATGCCGGGAAGTGAAAGGGAGTGTGGACAAAGCTGTACAGGACTACAGTTTTTGTATGTTATTGAAGTTAGGCTGGTATAAATTCAAATTAGAGTGTTATAACTTAAGGATGTTAAATGTAACTCCCACGGTAACCACAAAGAAAACAGCTATAGAATACAGAAAGAAATTTTACTTAAAAAAATACACAAAAGAAGACAGTAATGGAGGAAATGAGGAATGACATACCTGTAAGGCATACTGATAACAAAATGACAGAAGATGGATATCATAGAAAGTATCTTCTCTAACCACAACAGGAAGATTTAGAAATCAGTAGGAAAAGGAAAACTGGAAAATTCACAAATTTGTGGAAACTAAACAACACACTCTTAAACAACCAATGGGTCAAAAAAGAAATTACAAGGGAAATTATAAAATACTTAGAAATGAATGAAAACCCAAATACAACATACTAAAATTTATGTCACACGGTGAAAGCAATGCTAAAGGAGGTAATTGATAGCTATAAATACTTAAATTAAAAAAGAAGATCTCAGATCTACAACTTAACTTTATAGCTTAAATGAGAACAAAAAGAAGAACAAAGTAAACCCAAAGCTAGCAGAAGGAGGGAAATAATAAAGATTAGTACAGAGATAAACAAAACAGAATAGAAAAACAATAGAGAAAATCATTGAAAAGTTGGTCCTTTGAAGAGACTAACAAAATAGACCAACCTTTAGCTAGACAGAGTAATAAAGAGAGAGAGAAGACTCAAATGACTAAACTCAGATATGTACGTGGGGATATTACTACCTATTCTACAGAAAGAAAAAGGATTATAAGAGAATACTATGAACAACTGGATGTCAACATATTGGATAACATAAATGAAAAGGACAAATTCTTAAAAAACACACACCTATCAAGAATAAGTCATGAATAAATAGAATATCTGAATAGACCTATAACTATTAAGGAGACTCAATCAGTAATCAAAACCTCCAGAGGAAGAAAAGCCCTGTATCTGATTACTTCACCAGTGAATTCATCCACACATTTAAAAAAGATCTAATACAATCCTTCTCAAACTTTTACAAAAAATGGAAGAGGAAGGAACATGTCCTAATACATTCTAAGAGGCCAACACTGCCCTGATACCAAAGCCAAACAAAGGCACTTCAAGAAAACTAAAAACTAATGTTCCCTATGAACACTGATGCAAAATCCTCAACAAAATACCAGCAAACCTAATTCAGCATATTAATTCAGCATATACCCCATGACCAAGTGGAAATTATTCCTGGAATCTAATTTACTAGGAAAACTGATTAATGTAATATACCACATTAACAGAATAAAGGGAAAAAACCCACATGATAATCTCAATTGATACAGAAAAAACATCTGACAAAATTCAACACCTTTTAATGTTAAAAAATATTCAGCAAATTAGCAATAGAAAGAAACTACCTCAACATAATAAAAGTCATACATGAAAAACCCAAAGCATACATTATACTCAATCATGGAAGACAAAGATTTTCCTCTAAAATCAGGAACAAAGCAAAAATGCTTGCTTTGGGCACTTCTATTAAATATAGTACTGAAAGTTCTAGCCAGAGCAATTAAACAAGAAAAAGAAATAAGAGCTATCCAGATTTAAAAGGCAAAAGTAAAAGTATCTCTGTTCACAGGAGACATAATCATATATGTAGAAAGCCCAAAATATTCCACCAAAAAAACTGTTAGAAGTAATAAACAAATTCAGCAAAATAGAAGGATACAAAATCAATACTCAAAAACCAGTCGTGTTTCCACAGTCTAACAGTGAAGAATTTGAAATGGAAATTAAGAAAACAATTCCATTTACAATAGCATCAAAAAGAATAAAATACCGTGCAATTAACTTAACCAAGGAGGTTAAACACTTGTACAATGAAAACTACAAAATGGTGCTGAAAGTAAAGAATTTCCTGAAAACAATGAGACACTGCGGAAAGCAATTGAAGTAGACATAAATAAATGAAAAGATACTCCATGTTCATGAAGAGGAAGAATTAATATTTTTTAAATGTCCAAACTACCCAAAGCCATTTATAGATTCAATGCAATCCCTATGAAAATTCTAATGACATTTTTCATAGAAATAGAAAAACCAATCCTAAAACTCATACAGAACTACAAAAGATCCTAAATAGCTGAAGCAATCTTAAGAAGAACAAAGCTGGAGGCATCATACTTCCTGATTTCCAACTATATTACAAAACTACAGCAATCAAAACAGCATGGTACTGGCAAAAAGACAGACACATAGACCAATGAGACAGAATTGAGAGCCCAGAAATAAACCCATGTATATATGGTCAACTAATGTTTGACAAGGGAACCAAGAATATTCAATGGGGAAAGGATAATCCCTTCAGTAAATATATTGGGAAAACTGAATATTCACACATAAAAGAACTTTGACTCATATCTTATAGAGCTCACAAAAATTAACTCACAATGGATTAAAGACATAAATGTAAGACCTGAAACCATAAAACACCTGGAAGAAAACACAGAGGAAAAGTTCCTCAGCATTGGTCTTGGCAATTACGTTTTGGACATAACACCAAAAGCAAAAGCAACAAAGGCAAAACTAAACAAGTGAGACTACATCAAAATAAAAGGCTTTGTGCAGCAAAAGAAATAACAAAATGAAAAGGAAACCTACAGAATGGGAGGAAAGATTTACAAACCATATATCTGATAAGAAGATAATATCCAAAATATACAAAGAACTCATACAATTCAATAGCAAAGAAACAAATAATCTGATTAAAAATGGGCAAAGAACCTGAATAGACATTTTTCAAAAGAAGATATACAGATGGACAACAGGTACATCAAAAGATTCTCAGCATCACTAATCATGAGGGAAACGGAACTCAAAACCACAAGGAGATATCACCTCACACCTTTAAAATGGCTACTATCAAAAAGACAAGAAATAAGTGTTGGCGAGGATGTGGAGAAAAGGGAACCCTTGTACACTGTTGGTGGTAATGTAAATTGGTGCAGAAACTATGGGAAAAAAGTATGGAGGTTGCTCAAAAAATTGAAAATAGGACTACTATATGATCCAGCAATTCTGCTTCTGGGTATTTATCTGAAGGAAATATAATCACTATTTCAAAGAGATATTTTGCACCCCCATGTTCACTGCAGTATTTTTTACAATAGGCAAGATATGGAAATAACCTGTGTCCATCAACAGATGGATGGATAAAGAAAATGTGATACAAACACACAATGGAATATTATTCAGTCATAAAAAAGAAGGAGGGACATCCCTCGTGGTGCAGTGGTTAAAAATCCGCCTGCCAATGCAGGGTGCACGGGTTCAATCCCTGGTCTAGGAAGATCCCACACACTGTGGAGCAACTAAGCCTGTGCACCACAACTACTGAGCCTGTGCTCTAGAGCCCGCGAGCCACAACTACTGAAGCCTGTTCACCTAGAGCCCATGCTCCACAACAAGAGAAGCCACCACAATGAGAAGCCCATGCACCACAATGAAGAGTAGCCCCCACTTGCCACAACTAGAGAAAGCCCACGCACAGCAACGATGACCCAATGCAGCCAAAAATAAATAAATAAATAAATTTATTAAAAAAAAAAGAAGGAAATCCTACCATGTGAGGGCGTTATGCTAGGTGAAAAAAGTCAGACAAAGAAAGACACTGCATGATCTCACTCATGTATAGAATCTACAGGAACCAAACTTGTAGAAACAGAGAACAGATTGGTGGTTTCCAGGGGCAGGGAAAATGATTGAAGGTTGTAAAAGGTACAAATTTCCATTTAAAAGTTCTGGGGATCTAGTACAGCATGGTGACTATAGTTCACAATACCATATACTTGAAAACTGCTAAGAGAGTAAATCTTAGAAGTTCTCAGTACACACGCATACACACAGTGGTAACTAGGTGGGGTGATGGGTGTGTTAACTACCTTATTGTGGTAATCACTTTGCAATATATACATATATCAAGTCATTGCGTATATACCTTGAATTTACACAATGTTTTATGTCACTTATATCTAGAAAAAAATAGAAATTAAAGAAGACATAAATAAATGGAAACACATCCCAAGCTCATGGATTGGAAGACAATGTTGTTAAGATGTCAAAGTGATTTACAGATTTGATCAAAATCCCAAAGATTTTTTGGAGAAAAAGAAACCTAAAATTCATATGGAATCTCATGGGACTCAGACTAGCTAAAAAAAGTCTTGAAACAGTACAATAAAGTTGGAGGACTCACACTTATGATTTCAAAATTTACTACAAAGCTGTAGTAATCAAAATACTGTGGTACAGAAATAAAGACATACATATAGACCAAAGGAATAGAATAGAGAGCCCAGAAATAAACCCTCACATATATGGCTGTCATAGACTGGATTGTGTCCCCTTCCCAAATTCATATGTTGAAGCCCTACCCTTTCATATAAATGAATTGGAAATAGGGCCTCTAAAGGGGTGACTAAGGTTAAATGAGGTCATAAATGTGGAGTCCTAATCAGATATAACTGGTACCCTTAAAAGAAGGGGAAGAGATACCAGAGCACTCTCTCTTCCACGTGAGGGCACAGCAAGAAGGCTGGGATCTGAAAGCCAGGAAGAGAGCTCTCACCAGAACCTGACTATGTGGGCACCCTGATCTTGGAGTTCCATCCTCCAAAACTGTGAGAAAATAAATCTCTATTTTTTAAGCCACCAAGTCTATAGTATTTTGTTAAGTGTGTCTTACCACAATTAAAAAAACTTTTTTTAAGGAATCAGAACTTGATGGTTTTGAAAATTGTAGCCTCCCCAGATTTAAAAGAAACTAACATTAAGAAATAGCCTCCAAGAAAAGTTCATACTGTAGCACTGCAAGAAGAGCCCTGGCCTAAAGGTGACACCAAGGTGTGAATGTAAAAACCTTTGTTAGGCTATGAAAGATAAAAGGTGGTACCTTCAGAGGACTATGAAGAGTCACACAAAGGGCCTTTTTAAGAAGATTAAGGGTGTGCTTCACGGATCCTCTCAAACAATAGGATCTCTAGGAAGCTGAAGAGCTTTGTCCTACAGATTCCTAGGAGATAAAGAAGGGCTTATCTAGAAGAGTTTTCTGGTTGTGACTTTTGTTTAATGAAGTGAACCCTGATGACATTCACAGGGGCCCCACACTTTTTTTCAAGAATTATTACCAGCAAGAACTCAGCCAGCTTGATCTGAAAGGGACCAAATGAAAAGTACAGTAAAAAATAAAAAAGAGACCATTAGACCCACCCTTCCCACCCCCACACCAAACTCTACTGGCAGGAAAAGCAGACTGAAACAACTTCTTTACTGTAACCAGTGGTACTTTTCTTGAAAAAGGAAGGATAACTCTCAGGGTGAAACCAAGAAGCCCAGAGAGCAAAGTCAAAACCTATGGAGAATCATTAGGTCTTGAGACCTAATCAAGGAACTTCCAACATTGGTCTAACTGGATCTCAAAATTGCAATGGACCAGAGACTCTTCTGTGTCTCCCATATCCCTCTTTTTTGAACAAAAAATGTCCATAGTGGTTTTCCTATGCCTGCCTCACTATTGTGTCATGTGGATGGGAAGGAACTTTACGGATTGAGAGGAACTGTAAGAGTTGTACTTAAGAAATATGCCTGACTGTTGGTGGGAATGTAAATTGATACAGCCACTATGGAGAACAGTATGGAGGTTCCTTAGAAAACTAAAAATAGAACTACCATATGACCCAGCAATCCCACTACTGGGCATATACCTTGAGAAAACCATAATTCAAAAAGAGTCATGTACCACAATGTTCACTGCAGTTCTATTTACAATAGCCAGGACATGGAAGCAACCGAAGTGTCCATCGACAGATGAATGGATAAAGAAGATGTGGCACATATATACATATATACAATGGGATACCACTCAGCTATAAAAAGAAACAAAATTGAGTTATTTGTAGTGAGGTGGATGGACCTAGAGTGTGTCATACAGAGTGAAGTAAGTCACAGAGAGAAAAAAAAAATACCGTATGCTAACACATATATGTGGAAGATTAAAAAAAAAAATGGTTCTGAAGAACCTAGGGGCAGGACAGGAATAAAGATGCAGATGTAGAGAATGGACTTGAGGACACGGGGAGGGGGAAGGGTAAGCTGGGACGAAGTGAGAGAGTGGCATGGACATATATATACACTACCAAATGTAAAATAGATAGCTAGTGGGAAGAAGCCACATAGCACAGGGAGATCAGCTCGGTGCTTTGTGACCACCTAGAGGGGTGGGATAGGGAGGGTGGGAGGGAGGGAGGGAGATGCAAGAGGGAAGAGACATGGGGATATATGTATATGTATAGCTGATTCACTTTGTTATAAAGCAGAAACTAACACACCATTGTAAAGCAATTATACTCCAATAAAGATGTTAAAAAAAAAAAAAGAAAGAAATATGCCTGAAGAGCCTCGTCTACAACAGGGTGTGACTTGATGATGAGGTTCTGAACTATGAGCTGATGCTGTAACTCGATGAGACTTTGGGGGATCTGGGAGTGGGGATGAATATATTTTGAATGTGCGAAGGACAGGAGTCACTGGACATAAGGAAGACTATAATAAACAGCCTCTAAAATGGTCCCCAATGATCCCTGCTTTGTAATATTTATGCCCTTGCGTAATCCCCTCCCTTTGATTGTAGGCTGTACCTAGTGACCCTCTTCTAACCAAAAGAATGTGGCAAAGTGATGATGTCATCTGAGATTAAGCTACAAAAGAACTCTTGCTTCCACCTTGGTCATTCTCTCTCTTGCTTTTTCCCTCACTCACCCTAAGGACACCTACTACCATGTTGTAATTTGTCCTGTAGAGAGGCACGCGTGGCAAGGCACTGATATTTCTAGCCAATAGCCAGTGAGGACCTGAGTCCTCATAACAGCCAGGTAAGTAAGGCTGGAAGCTGATCTCTCACAGTTGAGACAAGATCACTGCAGTCTTGGTTGACACCTTAACTGCAGTCTTGTGAGAGACCATGACCCAGAGGACTCAAACTGTGCCAAGATTCCTGATCCAGAGAAACTGTGAAATAATAAATGTTTGTTGTTTAATACTGTTAAATTTGGTGGTAATTTGTTATATAGCAATAGATAACTAATACACCCATAATAAAGATCTAACAATCAGTAATATTTATGTTCAATGTGTACTCAATATACATATTATATTTACACTACATATATACATACATAATAAAGTCTTTTTTCTTTTTTTCTTAAGGGATAGTCTATTTACAATATTATATAAGTTTCAGGTGACTATATTGTCTTTTTAAGAATCTTGAACATTCACAAAAGTTATTAAGCCCTCAAAAAAAAAATCAACAAATCCCAAGATATAGAAATAATACAGATAAAATTCTCTGATCAAAAGGGGAAAAACACCCTAGAATATTTTTACAACTTTCTTAACAACTCTTGGAACAAAAAGGAAATCAAAACCAAAATTACATAATTTCTTTCTTAAAAATAACAAAAGAGCACATATCAGTTCATATAGGATAACCACAGAGCTCAGAAAAAAATATGTAACCTTAAATATTTATGTTAATTTATAAGTTATTCAAAGAAGAATAAAAGTTTAAGTTCCCAATTCAAGAAATTAGTGGGCACCAACAAACCATTTAGCTAATAAGTTGTCTAAACAAGAAAAAGGGTAGAAATCATAAATATAAAAATTAGGATGGGGAAATAACATTTTATAATAAATACTAGTCATTATGCTATACACCTTAAAATATGCAGTACTGTATGTCAATTGTATCTCAATAAAACTGAAAGAACAACAATGGGGAAACAGATTCAGAGGAAATATAAAACAAATTACAACAAATTACCTTGTTTAACTCTATATATTTGAAAATATTATTGAAATGGATGAATTTTTAGGAAAAAATCATGAAAATGTACCTCCAGAGGAGAGAGCAAATCGAAATGGATTAAGTACCATAGGAAAAGAAAACATTTTTTTAATTATCAAAGAGCCACTCTTCCCCCTCAAAATGTACCAAGCCAAGAAGTTTTCAGTAGTTCACTTTTCACCACTATTATTTTGCAGTATTATAGAGTAGCTGATGCAATTAGGTGAGAGAAAGAAATAGGTCTTAAAAGCAGGAAAGGAAAAGGAAAAGCTGTCATTATTTGTAGGAAGTACAATGCCTATTAGACCTTTTCAGGTTCTATAGGTAACATATTCCATGACTAGAAATAGTGCTCTGGCCCACATATTAGGTAATAAAGAAGGCTGCCAGTTTTGAATGAGTCCAGGAACACGAAAGAGCTCTGTAGAAGGTACAGGCTGTGGTGCAAGTGGCTCAGCCACTTGAGTCATACAATCCAGTAGACCACAGGGTGTTGTAGGTATCAGTTTTGATAAAGGGTGCAGTGTGTTTGTAGCAAGCTCTAGGGGAAGAATCACAACGTAGACCCTGAGGTCCTAGAGCAGCCATGACTGCTGTAGCATAAAATTACATGATTTTTAAATAACACCTTCTGGCATGATACTGGAACCTGACAGATCGAATATTTGACCACAGGATACCTAGTGACTGTATATCCAGAACTGCTGAACCCAAGTCATAAAGTTAAGTTGGCCTACCAGTAATCCATTATAAGATATAAATAGGACATAAAGGATAATCACGAGCAGTACCAAAGGATACACTTAAGTTGCATGAGCAGGTAGACCAGACCCCCATATCATCCACTATAGTTCACCAGAGCCCTCCCTTGCTCACATCTATGGCCTATGTACAACCCATGTACAATACATCCATATACAATACACCTATGTAAAGCATGTGAAGGAGGTGGATAAAGCCTGAACTTTGAGGTAATTAATGGTTAGACTCAAGCCCAAAATGGATGGTAGTTGCATTACAGCCTCATTCAAGGGCAACCTTTAAAGACAGTGGAGAGAGACAATCTTCCCAATGGTCAGAGCTTCAGGCAGTGGTCATCCACTCTGTACAGAAGAAGTGGCTTGTGGTAAGAATATGTATGGACTAATGGGCAGTGACAAATGGCCTGGCCTATTGGTCAGGGATCTGAAAGGTAAGACTGAAAGACAAGGAGCCCTAGGACAAGGCATATGGATAGGCCTATGAGAGTAGACATGAAGTGTAAAGATCTTTGTATCACACAGTAGCATTCACCAGGAAGCATCAATCATGGAAAGAGCATTAAACCACCAAGTAAACAAAATGACTTGGTGAGTTAATATTACTCCATTTTTGTCATAGGCCATGCAGTTCAATGGGCCTATGAATAAAGTTACCAGAGTGGCAGAGATGGAGGCTATTCATGGGGTCAGCATCCCAGACTCTAACCAAGACTGATATAGTTACTGTTGTCTCTAAATGTGCAAGTTTCCAGCAACAGACACCAATACTGAGCCTTCAACATGGTGACCAGCCACTGGATGTAATGTTGATTACATTTCATCCTGGAAGGGCCAGCTGGTTTTTGTTTTTGTTTTTTCTCATAGGAATTGATGATACCTATTCCACATGTGGGTTTGCCTTTCCTTCTCTCAGGGCCTCAGCCAGCACTACCATCTAAGGGCTTAAGGAATACCTATTCCATAGGCATGGAATCCCACACAACATAGCATCCAACCAGGGAAGCCACTTTATAATAAAGGGAGTGTAGAAGTAAGTCCCTGGGATCCACCTGTTGTATCATTCATTGTACCATCTAGAAGCTGCCAACCTAATAAATCATTGGAAAAGACTGCTGAATGGTAAAGCTAAAGCAACACCTCAAAGGCAATACCCTTCAAGGATGCGGAGCCATCCTCTAGATCATGGTATACACACTGAATCAGAGACCTTTATGTGGTGCCTGTGTCCTCAGTAGGACACAGCATCCAGGAGACAAAGAGTGGAAGCAGGAGGGGCTCCCACATACCATCACTTTTCACGAATCCAGGGGATCTTGTGTTTCCCAGCTCCACAAATCTGGGCTCCACAGAGTTAGAGGTCCTGGTCCTCAAAGAGGGAACACTCTCACCAGGAGATATAGCAAGAATTCCTTCAAATTGGTATTCTGGAGCTACAGACTACAGCTGCAACATGAGTACTTTAGGCTCCTTGTAAGAGGAGTCACCACCTTGTCAGGGGATAATGACCCCTTGAACAACAGAAGAAAATAGGGTGTCTGCTAAACAGTGGGGCAAAAAGGAACGTGTGAAATTCAGGTGACACAATTGGGCATCTCTTGATATTTTCTTGCCCAAATGTGACTTAATTGTCAAGGGCAATCCTTAGCCTGAGATGAGTATGGTTAGCAAGGAACCAGGCCCCTCAGCAATGAGGATTTGTTTGAGGTCACCCTACCAAGCAAGTCAGTGAGACAAGCAGAGCTGGTAGCTGAAGGTGAAAGGAACTTAGAATGAAAGTGGAATTTGGAGACAATGTGTACCCGTTGTAAAACTGAGACCAACTTGCAACAGTGAGGTTGTAGTTCATCCTGCTGATTTCCCTATTCGAAGTTTCCCCTCAGGAATAGAGGCCCACCGGAGCCCTGGAGGAGCTGCTTTGTATTATTCATGGGCATAATACAAAAGGTGAACCGTGGCGGGCATGGAGATGCACTGCTCAGATTCTTGTTTATGAAAGAATCTGCTGCCCAGTGAAGTCAGCTGACAACTGCCAGCTGTTAGTTTCAGCAGGGTCTGCTTCAGCTTTTGAATCAAGGTCATGCTTTTCCCAGTGCACTGCCTGAGGAATGACTGAGTAAAGCAGCAGTAGCTGAAGGCATATTCTTCTCAGGGCACTCCCAGCAATGACTGGACTAGGTGGTGGTACCAGTGCCTAGCCAACGCCTGACAAATGCAGGACTCCTCTAATAGGGGATCTTTGCTCTGGAGCCCCTCATAGGGCCGACAAAGACTCAGTCAGGTCAATATCATAGACTAATGCCCTCTCTCTCCCTGCCCAGCTGAGCTTCTTCCTCTTCCTTTCAAAGGTGTTATTTGCACTCCTAACTCCATCTTAGCAACTGCTTCTCAGGGAACACAAACTAAGTCATTGATGTAAGCCTGATATTTTTTCTCCTTATAAGTGACATAAATTTTTTGCCTAACTATCTGAAGGATGCATTCATTATTTTTTGGAATCTTATAACTTTACTAGGATAAAATTCATTTTGGGTCAATTTTATCCAACATAAAGAGTGTGGCCCTTTCAATATGAACTAGATTAAGAACTTCCATTTTGGGAGTGTTTCTTAAATTATATCTTTAAATATTTGTTCTATTTTCTTTTTGATTTCTTATCTGGGACTACAGTCATACATGTGTTAGAACTCCTTTGTCTTGTATCTCTCTCTTTCTCCTTCAAACTCTTTTAAACTAATTCTTCATTTTTATTTAATGTTCAATCTTCTCATTTCTATCTTCTATTTGCTTTTATGAATGTTAACTCACTCTGTGTTCCTTTCAATGTTATCTTCATCCAGTTCTTTTCTTCTACTTCTTTAATTATAACCAATATTTTATTTCCTTCTGTTGTTTCACAATCACTTCACTGCATTCTTGCATTTATGCTTTGTGGTCTTCATTCTAGAAGTGATTTCTTCATTCTTCATCTTTTGTTTTTTATTGAAATTATTCCTTATTTACCTCCTTGAGCACCTTAAATATATTTACCTTAAGAAATCAATTCTGTTTAGAGTGAATTCATATTGTGATTGTTAATTTGGTTGGTTTCTTTCAGATGAGTAAACTTGTTCCTCTGTTTGGAATTTTTAGCTATTTTGAGGTTTATTTCCACCCCACCTCTCTTCCTTCAGTGTTCAATCCAATCCCTAATCAGGCAGGCTTATGTTTACCTCCACCCAAATCCTGATCCCCCAGTTGAGAATGGTGTCTGATAATGGCATGTTAGGATTCCTGCCCCAGGAAGTTGATATGGGGAATATCCCTGATGCTGTCACAAAGCTCACAGGAAGCTTGGTTCTGCTCTGGTTATGAGAATTTATCTTCCCCCAAATGTATCCTGAGTTATCCTGAAAGGCACAGCCCAACATAGTGACCAGAAACTTTTTCCCCCAGACTTCTTTCATGCAAAGATCGCTTACTCCAGCCCCTCAATTCATGTTGTGATCTGGGATTCACACCCCTGGTTCAGATGGAGCACCTGAAGTGCTCCTTATCTCACAGGAGCTACACTCATGGCAAATACTGCTCTTTTGTTTTTTAAACCCACAACACAGAAGGACACTGACTTCAGCTCCACTTACCATTTTGCTTTTCTATGTTTGGTCCACAGAGATATTGATTTGTTTCGAAGTTTACCTCTGTCTTTTGATGCTTTAATATTTTATTGAACATCGCCAAGTGTTGGAGAGTTTCATATCGTAAACTTAATAGGTCATTGTGACTGGAAATTCCCTAAAGGTGGCATTTAAAATAGGAAGCTTTTAAGAAATGTTTTTGGACAAGTGAAAGAGCATTTGGGAAAAAACTGACTCGGATCCCTACCTCATATGTCTTATTAAAATAAATTTTTGGTGAATAAAAGATAAAAACTTTAAAATGAAGCCACTGAGTTATAAAAGATTTCTTAAAGAGGACACAGAAAGTGCTAAATATAAAGGAAAAAACCAGAATGCTGGTGAGGGTGTGGAGGAACTGGAACTCTAAGACATTGCTGGTGGGGGTAGAGGATAGTAAAACGGCTTTCGAAAACTGGTGATATCTACTAAAGCTAACTGTAGGCCTATCAAAGGTCATATCGGTGAAGTCATAGCCCCAGCCAAAGTCACACAGTAAGGAAGCGGAGGAAATGATGTCTATTTGATATCTGAGCCTTTGTTCTTTACTGCTACTCTGCTCTTCCACCATAACCCAGGTCCTTCTAAAAACACAGCAGTGCCTTAAATGAACTTTATTTCTTTTTCTGGTTCAATGTTACTTGAATCTGTTTAAAATGGAAACCCTTATCATAGCCTGGCCCTTGGTTGATTGTGGGGGTTTACTAATAAGCACCTTAACAGAAGCGTAGAACTCAAGTACTGGATCAAGATCAGAAGCAACAAATAAGATCTTAGAAGTTGTTATCTCCTGATGTTAAGTTCAATATCGTCCCTCCCAATACACATCAGAATTATTTTTTAAAACTGTTTTGTCTTGCTACTATTTGTCTTGGTTGTAGCCCTCAGTGTCCAGAATGTCCTCATCTTCTTCCCCTAACCAAAATTCAAGGTCATGGTCTTGCCTAGTATTTCTGTTTCTGATGTCATCTGCCTATTATCTCAGAGTCCTTTGTAGTCTCATATTTGTGAGTCTACTAAACCTAACGGTATTTTATTACTTAAGGATCTCATCTGAAATCAGTTACCTGGAATTCATCATAGTTTTTTTCTTCTAGAAAATTCATTTCTAGAGTCAAGATGGTGGAGGTGTAGGAGGACATGGAATTCACTTCTCCCCACAAATGCATCAGGAATACATCTACAAATGGAACAGTTCTCACAGAGTACCTGCTGAACACTAACAGAGGACCTCAGACACCTAAAAGGACAAGAAAGATCCCCGTGTAACTGGGTAGGATGAAAGAAAGAAGGGAAAAGAGAGACAGGAAGCAGGACAGGATCTGTGCCCCTGGCGGGGAGCTGAAGGAGAGGTTCCCACACCCAGGGGAGTCCCATCACCAGCAGGGAGATCAGCTGGGGGAAAATGGGAGCTTCAGGGGCTCAGACGAGAGTACAGCAACCAGGCTGTGGCAAGCAGGACAGAGTGAGACCCACACAGAGGGTCTGTGCCACAGCTCTGCATGCCCCAGTCTGAGACGTGTGTCCACCATCGTGGATGGGAGCTAGGTGCTGGAACGTGGGATTTGGACAGCAGTCTCAGGGAGAGGACTCCTGTTGGCTGCAAAGAGACAGCATGACAGGACAGGACTGAGGAGCTCCACAACTGGGAATGCTCGTGGAGGAAGCCTGGACTGCCATAGAAGTGAAGCGCCATTGTTGAGAGACGCGCAAAGAGCGAGGCCACCACTGCAGCCTCTCTCCCCACGCGCCAGCCCCTGCCTATGTGGGCATTAGGAAGGGCTTCCGTCGGGGCAGGGGCACTCACAAGCCCCCAGCTACCGCCTTCTCCACCCCCGCCCCGCGAGGGCAGGCTTGCGTGCCCCCAGCCACCACCTACTCTGCCCACTCCTGTTCAGGCAGGCTCATGCACTCTGGAGCACCCTCGGGAGCAGACGCCTGTGGCTGGCCCACAAGCACATACGGGACTGAAACCACAGCTGAGCCCCAGGGGCAGTGCAACTAAGAAAGAAGGACTGAAATCTCTCTTGTGGCTGAGTGAACTGCAGATTTACACCCCCAAGACTGGCTTTGTAAACTCAGCATTTACAGAACATCTGAATGGACGAGTGCTCCCACGGCCGAGACGGATCTAGCTTTAGCAGCTGTGGACTTTGTGGGCATGTACACGTGGAGGTTGGGCCAGGCCAGAGTCTGAGCTGCCTCCAAAGTGCCCATAGCAGGTCCAGATCCATGATTATTGCAATCCTGGGACCTGACTTCAGTGGATCTACGCTGGTAGACTGTTGAAAACTATGCTGGAGAGACGCCAGGGCCAACTGCAGGCATATTCACAGTTAAGATGGGGCTGACAGCAGCACCAACAACAGTGTAATCTGAGAGCTCAAACAATGGGTGAAAGACGACACAACAGAGCACACTTACAGGTAAATACCTCCAGAGGAAGAATACTCAGTGGCTTCTCTCCCAGTGGGAGGGCTCCAATCCCACCTACCTTGTACTGCAGATCAGAAACACAATTAAGAAACAGATCTGGGGGCTTCTACTCCAACAACTAGGGAGCACACCCTGCCCCTGACAGGTCAGTGACAACCACAGAGCAAATGGGAGGCACTGCTCAATATCCAGTGCAGGCTCTGGACACCACAACATGTCACACCCCCTATCAAGGGGATAATGGCCAGCATACAGTGAGAAAAGAAGTGGCAGATATCCATACTAAAAACAGCCCTTGCACCAAAAAATATTAAACCCATGCAAGCTACACAGGAATGTTCGCAAATAAAAATAGCCCTCCAAGACAGTCTGTGTCTGGCATTGAGAGGAAGAACCTCCATAGCATTTAGCCTTGAAGGCCAGCAGGGCTGGAGTGCAGGAGCTCCACAGGGCTTGGGGAAACAGAGACTCCACTCTTGAAGGACGCACACAAGGTCTCATGTGCACAAAGACCCACCACAAAGCAGTATCTCCATAGGAAACTGGGCTAGACCTACCTAGGGGTCTTGGAGGGTTTCCTGGGGAAGCGAGGGTCAGTTACAGCTCACTGTGGGGGCAAGGACACTGGTAGGAGAGGCTCCAGGGAATACTGATTGGCATCAGCTCTCCCATAGGTCCTAATTTTGGCACCAAGACCCAGACCCACCCAACAGCCTGCAGGTTCTAGTGCTGGAACGCTTCAGGCCAAACAACCAACATGATAGGAGTGCAGTCCCATCCATCAGCAGACAGGCTGCCAAAAGTCATACTGAGCTCACAGTCACCTCAAAACACACCCCTTGGCACAGCCCTGCCCACCAGAGGCACAAGACCCAGCTCCACCCACCAGAGGGCAAGCACCAGTGCCTCCCGCCAGGAAGACTGCACAATCCCCTGGACCAACCTCACCCACCAAGAGGTAGACACTAGAAGCAAGAGGAACTATGATCCTGCAGCCTGTGGAAAGGAGACCACAAACACAGAAAGTTAGATAAAATGAGAGGACAGAGAAATATGTTACAGATGAAGAAACAAGATAAAAACACACAAGAACAACTAAATGAAGAGGAGATAAGCAATCTACCTGAAAAACAATTCAGAGTAATAATAGTAAAGATGATCCAAGATCTCAGAAAAGGAATGGAGGAATAGACCGAGAAGATATAAGAGATGTTTAACAAAGAGCTAGAAGATTTAAATAACAAACAAACAGAGATGACCAACAAAATAACCGAAATGAAAAACACACTAGAAGGAATCAATAACAGAATAACTGAGCTAGAAGAACGAATAAGTGAGCTGTTAGACATATTTGTGGAAATCATCCCCACAGAGCAGAATAAAGGAAAAAGAATGAAAGGAAATGAGGACAGTTTAAGAGATCTTAGGGACATTAAATGCACCAGCATTCGCATCATAGGGGTCACGGAAGAAGAAGAGAAAGGGAAAGGGCCTGAGAAACTATTTGAAGAGATTAAGCCAAAAACTTCCCTAACATGGGAAAGGAAAGAGTCAACCAAGTCCAGGAAGCACAGAGAGTCCCATACACGATAAACCCAAGGAGGAACATGCTGAGACACATAACTAAAAAAATTAATACAAAAAAAATATTAAAAGCAACAAGGGAAAAGCAACAAATAATATATAGAGGAATCCCCATAAGGTTATCAGCTGATTTTTGAGCAGAAACTCTGCAAGCCAGAAGGGAGTGACACAATATATTTAAAGTGTGAAAGGGAAAAACCTACAACCAAGACTACTCTACCCAGCAAGGCTATCATTCAGATTTGAAGAAGAAATCAGAAGCTTTACAGACAAGCAAAAGCTAAGAGACTTCAGCACCACCAAACCAGTCTTACAACAAATGTTAAAGGAACTTCTCTAGGTGGGGAAAGCTCACTGGTAGAGGCAAACATACAGTAAAAGGAGGAAATAATCCACACACAAATATGATATCAAAAGAGGCAACCATAAGAATAGGAGAGTACAAATGCAGGAAATGGCAACTGCATTTGAACTTAAAAGAACAGCAACTTAAAACAACATTGTACATATACAGACTGCTATATCTAAACTCAAGGGAACTGCAAACCAAAAACTTAAATAGATACACAAACAGAAAAGAAAAAGCAACTCAAACACAACCCTAAAGAGAGTCAAACCATAACAGAACAAAAGAAGAAGGGAAGAAAAAAAAAGACCGGAAAAAACTCATCCAAAACAATTAAGAAAATGGCAACAGGAACATACATATCAATACGTACCTAGAATGTAAATGAATTAAATGCTCCAAACAAAAGCCAGAGATTGAGTGCATGAATACAAAAACAAGACCTGTATATATGTTATCTACAAGAGACCCACTTCAGACTCAGGGACACATACAGACTGAAAGTGAGGGGAGAGAAAAAGATATTCCATGCAAATGGAAATCAAAAGAAAGCTAGAGTAGCAATACTTAAATCAGACAAGATAGACTTTAAAATAAAGACTGTAACAAGAGATAAGGAAGGACACTTGGATCAATCCAAGAAGAAGATATAACAATTGTAAATATATATGCACCCAACATAAGAGCACTTCAATATATAAGGCAAATGCTAACAGCCATAAGAGGGGAAATTGACAGTGGGGGGACAATAACGGTGGGGGATTTTAACACCCCACTTACACCAATGGACAGGTCATCCAGACAGAAAATCAATAAGGAAACACAGGCCTTAAATGACACATTAGAAGAGATGGACTTGATATTTATAGGGCATTCCATCCGAAAGCAGCAGAATACACTTTCTTCTCAAGTGCACATGGAACATTCCCCAGGACAGATTACATCTTGGGTCTCAAAACAAGCCTCGGTAAATGTAAGAAAATTGAAATCATATCAAGCATCTTTTCCAACATCAACACTACTAGATTAGAAATCAACTACAAGAAAACAAACTGTAAAAAACACAAACACGTACAGGCTAAACAATATGTTACTAAATAGTCAATGGATCGCTGAAGAAATCAAAGAGGAAATTGAAAAATACCTAGATACAAGTGACAACAAAAACACAATGGTCCAAAACCTATGGGAGACAGCAAAAGCAGTTCTAAGAGGCACGTTGACAGCAATACAATCCTACCTCGGGAACCAAGAAAAATCTCAAATAAACAACGTAACCTTCCACCTAAAGCACAGAAGCGGGGCCAAAACCGAAGCTGAGCTCCAGGGGCAGTGCAAACAAAGAGGAGAAAGGGAAATCTCTCTGTGGAGCCTCAGGAGCAGCCTATTAAATCTACAATCGGCTTGGTAAACCCTGCATCTGTGAAATATCTGAATGGACAATGAGTGTTCCCACAACTGAGGCTGTGGACTTTGGAGGCAAGTACATGCTGCAGTAAGGCCAGGTCAGAGTCTGAGCTGGCCGCAGACTGCCCACAGCAGGTCCAGGGACCTGCCAAGAAGTACTGGAGGATTTCCTGGGGAGGCAGGGATTGGCTGTGGCTCCCTGTGGGGGCAAGGACACTGACAGCTGAGGCCACAGGAAAACATTATTACTACTACTATTCTTTTTTCATTTTTTTCTGTTGCTGTCTTTTTTTTATTATTCTTTCTTTTTAATACATCTTTATGGGAGTATAATTGCTTCAGAATACTGTATTAGTTTCTCTTGTACACCAAAGTGAATCAGCCATATGCATACATATGTCCTCATATCCCCTCCCTCTTGAGCCTCCCTCCCATCCTCCCTATCCCACCCCTCTAGGTCATCGAAAAGCACCGAGCTGATCTCCCTGTACTATGATGCTGCTTCCCACTACCTATTTTACATTCAGTAGTGTATTTATGTTCATGATACTCTCACTTCACGCCAGCTTCCCCTTCCCACCCCGTGTCCTCAAGTCCGTTCTCTATGTCTACATCTTTATCCCTGCCCTGCAGCTAGGTTCATCAGTATCATTTTTTTTTTTTTTTAGATTCCATATATATGTGTTAGCATACGGTATTCGTTTTTCTCTTTCTGACTTACTTCACTCTGTATGACACACTCTAGGCCCATCCATCTCACTACAAATAACTCAATTTCATTTCTTTTTATGGCTGAGTAATATTCCATTGTATATATGTGCAACATCTTCATTGTCCACTCATCTGTCGATGGACATTTAGGTTGGTTCCATGCCCTGGCTATTGTGAATAGTGCTGCAATGAACATTGTGGTACACGTCTCTTTTTGAATTATGGTTTTCTCAGGGTATATGCCCAGTAGTGGGATTGTTGGGTCATACGGTAGTTCTATTTTTAGTTTTTTAAGAAACCTCGATACTGTTTTCCATAGTGGTTGTATCAATTTACATTCCCACCAACAGTGCAGGAGGGTTCCCTTTTCACCACACCCTTTCCAGCATTTTTTGTTTCTAGATTTTTTGATATGGCCATTCTGACAGGTGTGAGGTTATACCTCATTGTAGTTCTGATTTGCATTTCTCTAATAATCAGTGATGTTGAGCATCTTTTCATGTGCCTCTTGGCCATCTGTATGTCTTCCTTGGTGAAATGTCTATTTAGGTCTTCCACCCATTTTTTAATTAGATTGTTGCTTTTTTTGACATTGAGCTCCAAGAGCTGTTTGTATATTTTAGAGATTAATCCTTTATCTGTTGTTTCATTTGCAAATATTTTCTCCCATTTTGAGTTTTGTCTTTTTTGTCTTCTTTATGGTTTACTTTGTTGTGCAAAAGCGTTTAATTAAGTCCCATTTGTTTATTTTTCTTTTTATTTCCGTTACTCTAGGAGGTGGGTCAAAAAAGATCCTGCTGTGGTTTATGTCAAAGAGTGTTTTCCCTATGTTATCCTCTAAGAGTTTTATAGTGTCCAGTCTTACATTTAGGTCTTTAATGCATTTGGAGTTTATTTTTGTGTACGGTGTTAGGTAGTGTTCTAATTTCATTCTTTTACATGTACCTGTCCAGTTTTCCCAGCACCATTTATTGAAGAGGCTGTCTATTCTCCATTGTATGTTCTTGCCTCCTCTGTTGTAAATTAGGTGACCATATGTGCGTGGGTTTATCTCTGGGCATTCTATCCTGTACCACTGATCTACATTTCTGCTTTTGTGCCAGTACCATACTGTTTTGAATACTGCAGCTTTCTGGTAGAGTTTGAAGTTGAGGAGACTGATTCCTCCAACTCCACTTTTCTTTCTCAAGATTGCTTTGGCTATTCAGGGTCTTTTGTGTCTCCATACAAGTTTTAAGATTTTTTGTTCTAGTTCTGTGGAATATGCCATTGGTAATTTGATAGGGATTGCACCGAATCTGCAGATTGCTTTCGGTATTATAGTCATTTTCACAGTATTGATTCTTCCAATCCAAGAATGTGGTATATTTCTCCATCTATTTATGTCATCTTTGATTTCTTTCATCAGTGTTTTATAGTTTTCTGAGTACAGGTCTTTTACCTCCTTAGGTAGGTTTATTGCTAGGTATTTTATTCTTTTTGTTGTAATGGTAAATGGGATTGTTTCTTTAATTGCTCTTTCTGATCTTTTGTTGTTAGTGTATAGGAATGCAAGAGATTTCTGTGCATTAATTTTGTACCCTGTAACTTTAGCAAAGTCACTGTTTAGCTCTAGTAGTTTTCTGGTGGCATCTTTAGGATTTTCTACGTATAGTATCATGTCATCTGCAAACAGTGACAGTTTTACTTCTTCTTTTCCAATTTGTATTCTTTTTCTTTTTCTTCTCTGACTGCTGTGGCTAGGACTTCCAACACTATGTCGAATAATAGTGGAGAGAGTGGACATTCTTGTCTTTATTCTGATCTTAGTGGAAATGCTTTCAATTTTTCACCATTGTGTATGATGCTTGCTGTGGGTTTGTCATATATGGCCTTTATTATGTTGAGGTAAGTTCCCTCTGTGCCCACTTTCTGGAGAGTTTTTATCATAAATGGGTGTTGAATTTTGTCAAAAGCTTTTTCTGCATCTATGCAGATGATCATGGTTTTTATTCCTTAATTTCTTAATGTGGTGTATCACACTGATTGATTTGCATATATTGAAGAATTCTTGCATCCCTAGGATAAATCCCACTTAATCATGGTGTATGATGCTTTTAATGTGTTGTCAGATTGTGTTTGCTAGTATTTTGTTCAGGACTTTTGCATCTATGTTCATCACTGATATTGGTCTATAATTTTCTTTTTTTGGGATGTCTTTTGCAGATTTTGGTATCAGGGTGATGGTGGCTTCGTAGAATAAATTTGGGAGTGTTTCTCCCTCTGCAAGTTTTTGGAAGAGTTTGAGAAGGACCGGTGTTATCTCTTCTCTAAATGTTTGATAGAATTTGCCTGTGAAGCCATCTGGTCCTGGATTTGTTTGTTGGAAGATTTTTAATTACGGTTTCAATTTCATTACTTGTGATGGGTCTGTTTATATTTGCTAATTCTTCCTGGTTCAGTCTTGGAAAATTGTACCTTTCCAAGAATTTGTCCATTTCTTCGTGGTTGTCCATTTTATTGGCATATAGTTGTTTGTAGTAGTCTCTTATAATCCTTTGCATTTCTGCAGTGTCAGTTGTGATTTCTCCTTTTTCATTTCTAATTTTATTGATTTGTGTCCTCTCTCTTTTTTTCTTGAAGAGTCTGGCTAAGGGTTTATCAATTTTGTTTATCTTCTCAAAGAACCAGCTTTTAGTTTTATTGATCTTTGCTATTGTTTTCTTCGTTTCTATTTCATTTATTTCTGCTCTGATATTTATGATTTCTTTCCTTCTACTGACTTTGGGTTTTCTTTGTTCTTTCGATAGTTGTTCTAAGTGTAGGGATAGATTGTTTGAGATTTTTCTTGTTTCTTGAAGTGAGATTGAATTGCTGTAAACTTCCCTCTTAGAACTGCTTTTGCTGTGTCCCATAGGTTTTGGATCGTCGTGCTTTCATTGTCATTCGTTTCTATGTATTTTTTAATTTCTTCTATGATTTCCTTAGTGTTCTCTTGGTTATTTAGTAGTGCACTGTTTAGCTTCCATGTATTTGTATTTTTCGCAGTTTTTTTTTTCTTCCTGTAATTGATTTCCAATCTCATAGCGTTGTGGACAGAAAAGATGCTTGATACGATTTCAATTTTCTAAAATTTTCCGAGGCTTCATTTGTGACCCAAGGTGAGATCTATCCTGAAGAATGTTCCGTGTGCACTTCAGAAGAAACTGTATTCTGCCACTTTTGGGTGGGATGTTTTATAAATAACAATTATATCTATATGGTCTATTGTCTCATTTAAATCTTGTTTTTCCTTATTTATTTTCAATTTGGATAATCTGTCCACTGGTGTAAGTGGGGTGTTAAAGTCCCCTACTATTATTGTGTTACTGTCAATTTCTCCTTTCATGGTTGTTAGCATCTGCCTTATGCACTGAGGTGCTCCTATGGTGGGTGCATAAATATTTATAATTGTTATATCTTCTTCTTGGATTGATCCTTTGATCATTATGTACTGTCCCACTTTAAAGTCTATTTTATCTGATATGAGTACTGCTAATCCAGCTTTCTTTTGATTTCCCTTTGCAAGGAATATCTTTTTCCATCCCTTCACTTTCAGTTTGTACATGTTCCTAGGTCTTGTAGACAGCATATATATGGGTCTTGTTTTTGTATACATTCAGCCAGTCTGTGTCTTTTGGTTGGGGCATTTAATCCATTTACATTCAAGGTTAAAATCGACATGTATGTTCCTATTACCATTTTCTTAATTGTTCTCGTGGATCTTTTTCTTTTCTTGTGTTTCCCACCTAGCGAAGATTCTTTTGCATTTGTTGTAAAGCTGGTTTGGTGGTGCTGAATTCTCTTAGCTTTTTCTTGTCTGAAAAGCTTTTGATTTCTCTGTCGAATCTGAATGAGATCCTTGCTGGGTAGAGTAATCTTGGTTGTAGGTTTTTCTCTTTCATCACTTTAAGTATATCCTGCCACTCTCTTCTTGCCTGCAGAATTTCTGCTGAAGAATCAGCTAATAACCTTATGGTGATTCCCTTGTATGTCATTTGTTGCTTTTCCATTGCTGCTTTTAATACTGTTTCTTTGTATTTAATTTTTAATAGTTTGATTAATATGTGTCTCAGAGTGTTTCTCCTTGGGTTTATCCTGTATGGGACTCTCTCTGCTTCCTGGACTTGACTGACTCTTTCCTTTCCCATGTGAGGTAAGTTTTCGAATGTAATCTCTTCAAATATTTTCTCAGACCCTTTCTGTTTCTCTTCTTCTTCTGGGACCCCTATAATTCGAATGTTGCTGCGTTTAGTGTTGTCCCAGAGGACTCTGAGACTGTCCTCAATTTTTTTCATTGTTCTTTCTTTATTCTGCTCCTTGGCAGTTTTTTCCACCATTTTGTCTTCCAGCTCACTTATTAATTCTTCTGCCTCAGTTATTCTGTTATTGATTCCTTCTAGTGTATTTTTCATTTCAGTTATTGTGCTGTTCATCTCTGTTCGTTCTTTATTTCTTCTAGATCTTTGTTAAACATTTCTTGTATTTTCTCAATCCATGCCTCCATTGTATTTCTGAGACTCTGGATCATCTTTACTATCATTACTCTGAATTATTTTTCAGGTAGATTGCCTATTTCCTCTTCATTTATATGGTTTTGTAGGTTTTTACCTTGCTCCTTCATCTGTGACATATGTTTTTGCAGTATCATTTTTTTTTCTTTTTTTATGAGTGGGATTGTGTTCCTGTCTTACTGGTTGTTGGCCCGAGGTTTACAACACTGGAGTTTGCAGGCTGCTGGGTAAAGCTGGGTCTTGGTGCTGAGATGAGGACCTCCATGAGACCACACTCCAATGACTAGTCCCTGGGGTCTGAGGTTCTCTGTTAGTCTAGTGGTTCGGACTCAGAGCTCCAAAGGCCAGAACTTCGGCCTGACCCCCGGCTTCTGCACCAAGATCCCTCAAGCCGCGTGGGGCAGCGGTTCACCTGGGGGTTCCTCCCGTCTCCTTGGGCATCTGGGTCCCCACCAGTGGCCTGCAGGCGCTCTAGTTGTGGGGAGATGAGAACTCAGCATCTTCCCGCAGCACCATCTTCTGTGTGCTCTTCTATTATTCTTTTATTTTTATTTACTTTTCTTTTTATGCTTTTATTTTTAATACATTTTTTATTTTATTTTTTTCTATCTGTACTGTACTTTTTTTATATTGCATTTTCTCCTTCTTTTTGTTCTTTTCCTTTCTTTTGCTTTATTTTTATCTTTTTAACTATATTTTCCATTTTTCTATTTTTACTTTACTTCTTTGTTTTGTATTTTTCCCTTTGGTTTTCAACTTTCATTTTGACTTTTAATCATTTTTGTGTGTTTCTTGTATGCTTTCTTTACCTTTTTTTAGTATGCTTTCTCTGTTTGATTTGTTTTTGTTTTTTTGTTTATGTTAGTCTAGTTTTTAGTGTTTGTTTTCATTTTGGGGTTTGTTTATTGGTTTGGTTGCTCTCTTCTTTTTTGTTTTCCAATTTTTTTTCTTTTCTTTTTGTGAGTGTGTGTGTTTCTTTGTGTTTTTGTCTGTTTAGTTTTGCTTTTATCATTTGTCTTGGGATCTTGTATGTTCATTTTCTTTTCTTTACTTTCTTTTTCTGCTGCGCCATGCACCTTGCAGGGTCTTGGTGCTCTGGCCAGGGGTTGGGCCTGAGCCTCTGAGGTGGGAGAGCCGAGTCCAGGACATTGGACCACCAGAGAACTCGCAGCCCCAGGAAATATTAATCAGCAAGAGCTGTCCCAGACGGCTCCATTTCAACACTAACACCCAGCTCCACCCAAAGGCCAGCAAGCTCCAGTGCTGGACGCCTCATGCCAAAAAACTAGCAAGACAGGAACACAACACCACCCATTAGCAGACAGGCTGCCTAAGGTCGTACTAAGCTCACAGAGACCCCAAAACACATCCCTTGTCACAGCCCTGCCCACCAGAGGGATGAAACCAAGCTCCACCCACCAGAACTCCCCCCACCAGGAAGCCTACACAAGCCAGTGAACCAACCTCACCCATCAGGGGCAGACACCAGAAGTAAGAGGGACTACGAACCTACAGCCTGCGGAAAGGAGACCCCAAACACAGTAAGTTAAACAAAATGAGAAGACAGAGAAATACGCTGCAGATGAAGGAGCAAGGTAAAAACCCACAACACCAAACAAATGAACAGGAAATAGGCAGTCTACCTGAAAAAGAATTCAGAGTAATGATACTAAGGATGATCCAAAACCTCGGAAATAGAATGGAGAAAAGAAACATTTAGCATGGACCTAGAAGAACTAAAGAGCAAACAAACAGTGATGAACAGCACAATAACTGAAATTAAGAACACTCTAGAAGGAATCAATAGCAGAATAACTGAGGCAGAAGAATGGATAAGTGTGCTGGAAGATAGAATGGTGGAAATAACTGCTGAGGAGCAGAATAAAGAAAAGAGAATGAAAAAAATTGAGGACAGTCTCAGAGACCTCTGTGACACATTAAACACACCAACATTCGAATTATAGAGGTCCCAGAAGAAGAGAAACAGAAAGGGTCTGAGGAAATATTTGAAGACATTAGAGTTGATAACTTCCCTAACACGGGAAAGGAAAGAGTCAATCAAGTTTGGGAAGTGGAGAGAGTCCCATACAGGATAAACCCAAGGAGAAATAGTCCGAGACACATACTAATCAAACTATTAAAAATTAAATTCAAAGAAAAAATATTAAAAGCAGCAAGGGAAAAGCAACAAATGACATTCAAGGGAATCCCCATAAGGTTATTAGCTGATTCTTCAGCAGAAACGCTGCAGGCCAGAAGCAAGTGGCATGATATATTTACAATGATGAAAGGAAAAAACCTACAACCGAGATTACTCTACCCAGCAAGGATCTCATTCAGATTTGATAGAGAAATCAAAAACTCTACAGACAAGCAAAAGCTAAGAGAATTCAGCACCACCAAACCAGCTCAATACAAATGTTAAAGGAACTTCTCTAAGCAGAAAACACAGGAGAAGAAAAGGACATACAAGAAAAAAACCCAAAAACAATTAAGAAAATGGTAATAGGAGCATACATATCAAGAATTACCTTAAATGTGACTGGATTAAATGCTCCAACCAAAAGACAGAGACTGGCTGAATAGACAGAAAAACAAGACCATACATATGCTGTCTACAAGAGACCCACTTCAGCCTTAGGGACACATACAGACTGAAGGTGAGGGGATGGAAAAAGATATTCCCTGCAAGTGGAAATCAAAAGAAAACTGGAGTAGCAATAGACATATAAGGTAAAATAGACTTTGAAATAAAGAATGTTACAAGAGACAAGGAAGGACACTAAATAATGATCAAGGGATCAATCCAAGAAGAAGATATAATAATTATAAATATATATATGCACCAAACATAAGAGCACCTCAATACATAAGGCAAATGCTAACAGCTATAAAAGGGGAAATAGACAGTAACACAATAATAGTGGGGGACTTTAACACCTCACTTACACCAAAGAACAGATCATCCACACAGAAAATTAATAATGAAATACAAGCTTTAAATGACACAACAGACCAGATAGATTTAATTATATTTATAGGAAATTCTATCTGAAAACAGCAGATTACACTTTCTTTTCAAGTGCACACAAAACATTCTCCAAGATAGATTACATCTTGGGTCACAAATCAAGCCTTGGAAAACTTAAGAAAACTGAAATCGTATCAAGCATCTTTTCTGACCACAACTCTATGAGATTAGAAATCAATTACGGGAAAAAAACTGTAAAAAACACAAACACATGGAGGCTAAACAATACGCTACTAAATAACCAAGAGATCACTGAAGAAACCAAAGAAGAAAAAAAAACACCTAGAGACAAATGACAATAAAAACACAATGACCCAAAAATTATGGGATGCAGCAAAAGCAGTTTTAAGACAGAATTTTATACCAATACAATCCTACCTCAAGAAACAAGAAAAATCTCAAATAAACAACCTAACCTTACACTCTGAACAACTAGCAAAAGAAAAAAGAAAACCCAAAGTCAGTAGAAGAAAAGAAATCATAAAGATCAGAGCAGAAGCAAATTAAATAGAAACAAAGAAAACAACAGCATAGATCAATAAAACTAAAAGCTGATTCTTTGAGAAGATAAACAAAATTGATAAACCTTTAGCCAGACTTATCAAGAAAAAAAGGGAGAAGACTCAAAGCAATAAAATTAGAAATGAAAACCTATAAGTTACAACTGACACCTGAGAAATACAAAGTGTCATTAAGAGACTACTACATACAACAATATGCCAATAAAATGGAGAACCTGAAAGAAATGGCCAAATTCTTAGAAAGGTATAACATTCCAAGACTGAACCAAGAATAAATAGAAAATATGAACAGACCTATCACAAGTAATGAAATTGAAACTATGATTAAAAATCTTGCAACAACAATAGTCCAGGACTAGATGGCTTCACAGGTGAATTCTATCAAACATTTAGAGAAGAGCTAACACCTATCCTTCTCAAACTCTTCCAAAATTGCAGAGGAAGGAACACTCTCAAACTCATTCTACGAGGCCAGCATCACCCTGATACCAAAACCAGGCAAAGATATTACAAAAAAAGAAAATTACAGACGAATATCACTGATGAATATAAATTCAAAAACCCTGAACAAAATACTAGCAAACAGAATCCAACAACCCATTAAAAGGATCATATACCATGATCAAGTGGGATTTATCCCAGGGATGCAAGGATTCTTCAATATACACATATCAACCAATGTGATACACCATATTAATAAATTGATGAATAAAAACCATATGATCATCTCAATAGATGCAGAAAAAATTTTGACAAAATTCAACACCCATTTATGATAAAAAACTCTCCACAAAGGGGGCATAGAGGGAAGGGAACCTACCTCTACATAATAAAGGCCATATATGACAAACCCACAGCAACCATCATACTCAATGGTGAAAAAATGAGAGCATTTCCTCTAAGATCAGGAATAAGACCAGGATGTCCACTCTCGCCACTATTATTCAAGATAGTTTTGGAAGTCCTAGCCATGGCAATGAGAGAAGAAAAAGAAATAAAAGTAATACAAATTGGAAAAGAATGACTTTGGTAAAGTTACAGGATACAAAATTAATGCACAGAAATCTCTTGCATTCCTATACACTAACAACAAAAGATCAGAAAGAGCAATTAAAGAAACAATCCCATTCACCATTGCAACAAAAAGAATAAAATACCTAGGAATAAACCTACCTAAGGAAGTAAAAGACCTGTACTCAGAAAACTATAAAGCACTGATGAAAGAAATCAAAGATGACATAAATAGATGGAGAAATATACCATGTTCTTGGATTGGAAGAATCAATACTGTGAAAACAACTATACTACCGAAAGCAATCTACAGATTCAATGCAATCGCTATCACATTACCAATGGCATTTTTCACAGAACTAGAACAAAAAATCTAAAAACTTGTATGGAGACACAAGAGACGCCTAAGAGCCAAAGCGATCTTGAGAGAAAAAAGTGGAGCTGGAGGAATCAGACTCCCTGACTTCAGACTATACTACAAAGCTGCAGTAATCAAGACAGTATGGTACTGGCACAAAAACAGAAATACAGATCAATGGAACAGGATAAAAACCCCAGAAATAAATCCACGCACCTATGGTCAACTAATCTATGAAAAAGGAGGCAAGGATATACAATGGAGAAAAGACAGTCTCTTCAATAAGTGCTGCTGGGAAAAATAGACAGCTACATGTAAAACAATGAAATTAGAACACTCCGTAACACCATAAACAAAATACACTCAAAATGGATTAAAGATCTAAATGTAAGATTGGACACTATAAAACTCTTAGAGGATATCGTAGGCAAAACACTCTCTGACATAAATCACAGCAAGATCTTTTTTGACCCACCTCCCAAAGTAATGGAAATAAAAACAAAACTAAACAAGTGGGACTTAATTAAACTTAAAAGCTTCTGCACAGCAAAGAAACCGTAAACAAGACGAAAAGACAACCCTCAGAATGGGAGAAAATATCTGCAAACAAATCAATGGACAAAGGATTAATTTCCAAAATACACAAACAGCTCATGGAGCTCAATATCAAAAAAACAAACAAACCAATCAAAAAATGGGCAGAAGACCTAAATAGACATTTCTCCACAGAAGACATACAGATGGCTAAGAGACACATGAAAAGATGCTCAACATCACTAATAATTAGAGAAATGCAAATCAAAACTACAATGAGGTATTACCTCACACTGGTCAAAATGGCCATCATTAAAAAATATACAAACAATAAATGCTGGAGAGGGTGTGGAGAAAAGGGAACCCTTTTGCACTGTTTCTGGGAATGTAAATTGATACAGACACTATGGAGAACAGTATGGAGGTTCCTTAAAAAACTAAAAATAGAACTACCAAATGACCCAGTAATCCCACTACTGGGCATATACCCAGAGAAAACCATAATTCAAAAAGACACATGCACCCCAATGTTCTCTGCAGTACTGTTTACAATAGCCAAGACATGGAAGAAACCTAAATGTCCATCTACAGAGGAACTGATAAAGAAGATGTGGTACATATATACAATGGAATATTACTCAGCCAGAAAAAGGAATGAAACTGGGTCATTTTTAGAGACATGGATGTACCTAGACACTGTCATACAGAGTGAGGTAAGTCAGAAAGAGAAAAATAAATATTGTATATTAATGCATATATTGTGGAATCTAGAAAAATGGTACAGAGGAACTGGTTTGCAAGGCAGAAATAGAGACACAGATGTAGAGAAGAAACACATTGACACCAAGTGGGGAAGGGGGTGGTGGGATGAATTGGGAGATTGCAATTGACATATATATATTAATATGTATAAAATAGATAACTAATGAGAACCTGCTGCATAGCACAGGGAACTGCACTTTGCTGTACAGTAGAAACTAACATAACATTGTAAAACAACTACACCCCAATTAAAATTTAAAAAATAAATGAAATAGAGATGAAGAATACAATAGAAAAGATCAATGAAAATTGAAGAAATGGACAAATTCTTAGAAAGATACAACCTCCCAAGACTGAACCAGGAAGAAATAGAAAATAAGAAGAGACCAATCACAAGCACTGAAACTGAAACAGTGATTAAAAAACTTCCACCAAACAAAAAGTCCAGGACCAGATGGTTTCACAGGCGAATTCCATCAAACATTTAGAGAAGAGCTAACACCAATCCTTCTCAAACTCTTCTAAAAAATTGCAGAGGAAGGAAACACTCCCAAACTCACTCTGTGAGGCCACCATCACCCTGATATCAAAACCAGACAAAAATATCACAAAAAGATTACAGGCCAATATCACTGATGAACAAATACGCAAAAACCCTCAACAAAATACTAGCAACCAAATCGAACAACACATTAAAAGGATCATACACCATGATCAAGTGAGATTTATCCCAGGGATGCAAGGATTCTTCAATATCTGCAAATCAATCAATGTGACACACTACATTAACAAACTGAAGAAGAAAAACCATATAATTATTTCAATAGATGCAGAAAAAGCTTTCGACAAAATTTAACACCCATTTATGATAAAAAAAAAACTTCCCAGAAAGTGGGATAGAGGGAACCTACCTCAACATAATAAAGGCCATATACGACAAACCACAGCTAACATCATTCTCAATGGTGAAAAACTGAAAGCGTTTCCTGTAAGATCAGGAACAAGACAGGTATGTCCACTCCCAGCACTTTTTTTTTTTAATTTATTTTTTATATCAGAGTATATTTATTATTTATTTATTTATTATTTATTTTTGGCTGTGTTGGGTCTTCGTTTCTGTGCGAGGACTTTCCCTAGTTGTGGCGAGCGGGGGCCACTCTTCATCGCGGTGCGCAGGCCTCTGTCGCGGCCTCTCTTGTTGCGGAGCACAGGCTCCAGACGCGCAGGCTCAGTAATTGTGGCTCACGGGCCTAGTTGCTCCGTGGCATGTGGGATCCTCCCAGACCAGGGCTCGAACCCGTGTCCCCTGCATTGGCAGGCAGACTCTCAACCACTGCGCCACCAGGGAAGTCCCACTCTCGGCACTTTTATTCAATATAATTTTGGAAGTTCTAGCCATGGCATTCAGAGAAGAAAAAGAAATAGAAGGAATCCAAATTGGAAAAGTATAAGTAAAACTATCACTGTTTGCAGATGGCATGATACTACACATAGGAAGTCATAAGACGCTACCAGAATACTATTAGAGCTCATCAATGAATTTGTTAAAGTTGCAGGATACAAAATTAATACACAGAAATCTCTTGCATTCCTATACACTAACAACGAAAGATCAAGAAAAGAAATCAAGGAAACAATACCATTTACCACTGCATCAAAAAGAATAAAATACTAGGAATAAACCTCCTAAGGAGGCAAAAGACCTGTACTCAGAACACTATAAGACGCCAATGTAAGAAATCAAAGGTGACACAAACAGATGGAGAGATACACCGTGCTCTTGGATTGGAAGAATCAATAGTGTCAGAATGACTACAACCAAAGCAATCTACAGATTCAATCCAATACCTATGAAATTAACAGTGGCATTTTTCATAGAATTAGAACAAAAAATTTTATAATTCCTATGGAAACACAAAAGACACTAAATAGCCAATGCAGTCTTAAGAAAGAAAAACAAAGCTGGAGGAATGAGTCTCCCTGACTTCAGACTGTACTACAAAGCTTCAGTCATCAAAACAGTATGGTACTGGCTCAAAAACAGAAATATAGATCAATGCAACAGGATAGAAAGCCAGAAGTAAACCCACAAACCTATGGTCAATTAATCAATGACAAAGGTGGCAGGACAATGCAACGGAGAAAAGACAGTCTCTTCAATATATGGTGCTGGGAAAACTGGACAGCTACATGTAAAAAATATAATTAGAACATTCTTTAACACCATACACAAAAATAAAATCAAGATGGATTAAAGACCTAAATGTAAAACTGGATACTATAAAACTTTGAGGAAAACACAGGCAAAACTCTCTTTGACATAAATCACAGAAAGATCTCTTTCGATCCATCTCCTAGAGTAATGGAAATAAAAACAAAAATAAACAAATGGGACCTAATTTAACTCAAATTTCTGCACAGGAAAGGAAACCATAAGCAAAATGAAAAGAGAAGCCACAGAATGGGAGAAAATATTTGTAAATGAAGCGACCAAGAAGAAATTAATCTCCAAAATTTACAAACAGCTCATGCACCTCAATATCAAAAGAACAAACAACCCAGTCAAAAAATGGGCAGAAGATCTAAATAGACATTACTCCAAAGAAGACATACAGATGGCCAAGAGGCATATGAAAGTATGCTCAACATCACTAATTATTAGAGAAATGCAAATCAAAACTACAATGAGGTATCACCTCACACCAGTCAGAATGGCCATCTTCAAAAAGTCTACGAACAATAATTGCTGGAGAGGGAGTGGAGAAAAGGGAACTCTCCTACACTGTTGGTTTGCCAATGTAAATTGGTACAGCCACTATGGAGAAAAGTATGAACGTTCCTTAGAAAACTAAAAATAGAGCTACCATATGATCCAGCAATCCCCCTCTAGGGCATATATACAAAGAAAACATGTTTCAAAAGGATACATGCACCCCAATGTTCATTGCACTGTTTACAATAGCCAAGACATGGAAGAAACCTAAATGTCCATCTACAGAGGAATGAATAAAGAAGATGTGGTACATATATACAATGGAATATTACTCAGCCATTAAAAAGAATAAAATAATGCCATTTGCAGCAACATGGATGGACCTGGAGATTACTATACTAAGTGAAGTATTTCAGAGAAAGAGAAATATCATATGATACCGCTTTTATGTGGAATCTAAAAAAAAAAATGATACAAGTGAACTTATTTACAAAACAGAAACAGACTCACAGACTTAGAGAACGAACTTATGGTTACGGGGGGAGAGAGGGGACGGGAGGATAAATTGGGAGATTGGGATTGATATATACACATTACTATATATAAAATAGATAACTAATAAGGACCTACTGTATAGCACAGGGAACTCTGCTCAACATTCTGTAATAACCTAAATAGGAAAAGAATTTGAGAAAAATAGATATATGTATACGTATGACTGAATCCCTTTGCCGTACACCTGAAAGTAACACAACATTGTAAATCAACTATAGTCCAGTATAAAATAAAAAATTTTTTTAATTCATTTCTGTTGCTTATCAGGATCCAGGAAATCTGCATCACTGAAATCCTAAAATTTGTAATCCTTGTGGTCAAAACTTCTTAAAACTTTCCAAATATTTGTCATTCGGACAATGTTAAACTTCTGCTTTCCTTTCCAGTCTATGTATGTCCAATCATACAGAAGCACCAAACCTGGGCATCTAAATATTCCTGTGATAATTAATATCGCCACATTGATCTGATGAGTTAACACATCTTATCAATGTCACATTGGAGCCTAAAAGGCACACATGGAATGTTCCATTAAAAAGCAGTAGCTTAGAAACTATAGAAGCTTACTTTGTGTTATTTAATAATAGTAATATTCACCCTGGAGGTCCCTCAACTACTTAGGAATCCCTTTTAAAACATTTTAAGAATACTTTTTAAACTGCTGAAAAATTTTAGATAGCACCTAAGAGAGAAAGAAGACTCTCAAATTCCAGTAAAAGGCCTGAATATTTCAGTCTGCTGGAACAAAGTGAAACAAAGAAATCTCCCCAGATGTCAACCTCTTCCCTGGAGATCAAGAGGCTTGGACATGGACAGGAGCAAGGAGGAGTGTTCCTCTAAGTTCTGAATCTGCAGGAGAGCTTTTTCTTGATTGATTAAAGAAGCAAAAACGGCTGAGAATTAAAGCAATCTGGCCAAATGAGAGAACAGGTTCATAATGACTTTTTCCTCCTCCTTGAGACATTTTATGACTATTTCGCACATGTGGGAATACACTGGCTTCTTCAGCACAATCTTCATTTCAGAATTTGAATCTGTGAAGAGTTCTTCCATATGAACAACATGCAATGAAGACTAAATATTTTAAACAGAAGTTAATGCTGCATTATGATAAATCACAAATAATTTCAAATATTCAATAATATACATTTATATACATGCATATTATCACACTGCTTTTTATCAAAGTTTGGTTCATATTGTGCTATATACCCCAGTGCTCATATTGATTCAAAAAGAACTACTGCCAATTTCCTTTGTTCCTCTTTGTTGTCTTAGTTTGCACAGTCTGATATAACAAAATACCATAGACAAGGTGGCTTATAAACAACAGAAATTTATTTCTCACAATTCTGAAGGCTGAGAAGTCCAAGATGAAGGCACCAGAAGATTTGGTGTCTGGTGAGGACCCCAATTCCTGACTCACAGACAGCCGTCTTTTTACTATGTCCTCACGTGGCAGAAGAGATAAGGAATCTCTCTGGGGTCTCAATTATAAGAGCACTAATCCCATTCATGAGGGCTCTACCCTCATTACTAATCACCTCCCAAAGGTCTCATCTCCAAATACCATCACACTGGGGATTAAGTTCCAGCACATGAATTTTGGGGGGCCATAAACCTTCAGTCTATGGCAATTAAAAACAATTGTCCTGAAGCTCAAGTTTCTTGCATTTTCCTATGTTTCTGAGACCTCTGCCTCACCTAAGGGTTCTTCTTTTTGCCTCTGAGCCTGGTGCTAAAGCGTTCACAGCAATACAATTCTGAGTCAGGGGCTGTAGAATGGAATCAGCCAGAAGGGTCTGACTGAAGGCAGTGGATATCAGGTTCTGAGGTAGGACAGCAGAACCCAGGGATATCCTTCCTGGAACCCACCTTCCTCTACCTTTGGCCACTTTGGAGATCAAAATTCCAGGTGGACCATTACTAGTTTTGTCCTCACTCATTCTTACAGAATAATAGATGTTACATATATTTTCTTTTAAAAATAAAAGGAAGAGGAGAAGGATATTTCTTATAAGTATCACTTGTGCTGTATGTTATTCCCTTTGCTCTCTTGATCTTCATCACAGTCAGAGTTCATTTCTACCCTTCTGTGACCGGCAAGTTTCCTGCAGAGCCTTCTCATACCTCCCTGGAATTCTATTTGCCCCCAAGGTAATTAGGTCAGCTCTTTTTCTTTTTTAATAAAAAGTAGAAAAGTGAATGCCAAAACTTATAAGAAGCACTAGATAATTATTAGAAACGTCAGTTTCCACCTCTGACCTACTGAATTAGAATCCATGAGAGGGACCCAGGAATCTTTACTTTTAATAGGAAACCCCAAGTGATATTTTCATTAGGTAACTTTAGGACACACTGACGAAAGTCATAGTACTTCTGGTTTATATATGGGATGACCATATAATTACCATCTAAACAGGACAGTTTTGAAAGGAAAAGCAGGGCTGTTAATAATTCATTGGCCCAACTGGCAAAAAACTGGGACAATTCTGGGCAAATCAGGACACATGGTCATCCTAGTTATAGATCACTATCTTCATCTCCACCTAGATCCTTTATTTCTGTAACAATTTTATGGAGACATATTTCATATATCATGCAATTCACCTATTTAAAATGTCCAGTGCAATGTTTTCTTAGAGTATATTCAGAAAGTTTTATGACCATCACCACAATTTTAGAACATTTTCATCATCCCTGAAAGGAACCCTGTAACCTTTAGCAGTCACTCTCACCTCCCCATGCCCCTTCCCAAACCCTAAGCAACTACTCTTCTCATTTCTGTCTCTATAGATCTGCCTGTTCTTGAAATTTTCTAGAAATGGAATCATATGATAGGTGGTCTCTTATGACTTGCTTATTTCACTTGGTATAATGTTTTCAACATTCCATGTTGTAGCATGTATCAGTACTTCATTCCTTCTCAGTGCTGAATAATATTCCACTGTATGGATATACCACATATAGTCATTTATTCATCAGTTGACAGACGTTTAGGCTGTTTCCACTTTTTGGCTATGAACATTTGTGTAGAAGTGTTTGTGTGGACATATATTTTGATTCCTCTCGGGTATATACCAACACCACCCCCCTTTTTTTGTCACCCCTATCTTGGAAGACTCTAATGAAGAGTTTTCACAAGCCTTGTACAAGAGCAAGAAATCAGTAGGAAGGACTGAAAAACAGAAAACTGTTACTTAGATTAAATGAAATAGCTATTCTGTTTCAAAAATACATTTTATTCCGTTCCAGCAATGACCCAAATACCTGTTCAGAATTAAAGTGGTTGAGAAGAGACACAGGCAGGGAAGGAACTAACCTTAAGGATCAGCAAAAATCCCTGCTTGGCTACCAAAGATCCTTCTTTCAGAGTTTTAAAGCCATTCATTTAAAGGCAGATGGACTAATACATCAAAGCTAATATAATAGTTACAAAAAGCTCCTGGGTCTTTGTTCTCTGACCAAATATTTGCATTCTGTGTCTTGAATCAAAACTTTTAATTTCTCATGTTAATTGTTTACTCACTGATGACTTCTTTAATTTGGTCTTTTTCATGACACAGACAGGCTGAGCTTTCAGGAGATGTGTTTAACCTTATAAAGATCTACACATAGGTGTAATGGTCTTATGTGAGGAGAGACACAGTAAAGTTAGTTGTGTTAAAGTAAAATCAATACCTACAGAAGAGAAAATTAGAAAGAAACTGCTGGTTTTCCTTTCCTCTTTTTTTTTCTTTTTTCCTGTCACTAGTCCGTACAAGGCTGGAACTCTAAGAACCATTATATTATAAAAGTCTCCAGGTTTCCATTCTAATGGGTTCCAGGTTTTCCTGCTATGGGGATGAAACTAGCAGACTTGAGTAAATCCTTATTTATTTGTCCCAAAGGCCAGGCAGTGCTCTTTCTTCTCTGGTGCTGGTTTCTATTCACTCTCTGCCTCTTCTCAGGTTCTTTTGCTGCCCATCATTAATCTTTCAAGCTACAGCTGGTGGGTTCACAACAAAACCATCAGAGGAACTGAAAAACGAAATATTTACCTGCAGCAATGGGGAAAAAGGCCTATCAACCTTGTCCCTTCAATGAGATCACATTTTTATTTCATTTTATTCATTTTCTAGATAGAAGACAGAATACATGCATACACACACACACACACACACACACACATATTCCCTCTTTGTGTTAATATATTATTATTTTTTTACTATCCATCCTCATTTGTAATGAGGTGTAATATATAGAGCTCAGTTAGTTACCATGGAGACACTAGTCTTCTGTTTCTTATCACAGAGCCACACTATCGTCTGGTGTCAGCCAAGGAGGGATGACAAAGGCCTCCCCAAGATCCTAGCCCTGCAATTACTGAGCAATCAAGCACCTCTTTTAATAGCGCACATCCAGGTATACATGGCACCTCACTCAGCACTGTCTTCTCTTCTTCCTTTTTAAACTTACACAGCAGGATGCAGTTACCAAGTAGAGATATCTTCCTCTGTTAGATGGTCTGTTTATTCAGGATTTCAATGATATTCTTTGGTTTATCTAATAAAGCTTACTAGCTACCATCCTCTTTATTTTGAAATCTCCCATATTTTTTAACTTCAACAAGTATTATTTCCTTCTGAAGATATACAGTGATCTTCCTTTTAAGTGTTAATTGTTTTTATGGTTTGTCATTACTGATGAAATGAAGGAGTGGATAAATGAAAATCAAAGTCTCTAAATTTCTTCTACTCCAGACTTTTCCCTATCTTCTCTAGCCAAATTGCTAAACCTATCAACAAAAAATTTAAAACGTGAATGACTGGTGTTCATTCTTTAGCTTCTGGTGTTCATTCTTTAGCTTCTGGTGGTGGTATAAATGAGAAGCTAAATGGATCAAACACATATAATAGGAGAAACAAGAAAACTAGTTTTTCTTCAAGGATTTTTAACTTATTTGGGGGTGGCATGACTTCTCCAGAGACGACTGACTCTGGAGATGCTCTGACTCAGATGTTTTAAACTCACTTGGAAATCTGCGGTGAAACAGGGTATAGAGGTATGCCCTGAGGCATTCTAACTGAACTCAGTCTGTTATTGTATTATAGATAGGCTTCTTACAAGAACAGCTAAATTTGCCTTGTGTAGTATCTATGATGCTATAAAATATACAGTTGTCTTTGATTCAGTTCAAAGGTCTAAAACTTTGCTAACATGGCCTTTTCCTTGGAAGGAGGAATGTTCAGGGTGTTTTAAAAAGCATGATTGGGACACTTCCTTGGTGGCGCAGTAGTTAAGAATCCACCTGCCAATGCAGGGGACACGGGTTGGAGCCCTGGTTTGGGAAGATCCTACATGCTGCGGAGCAACTAAGCCTGTGCGCCACAACTACTGAGCCTGCGTGCCACAGGCTGCTGAAGCCCAAGTGCCTGGAGCCCGTGCTCCAAAACGAGAGAAGCCACTGCTATGAAAGGCCGCGCACTGCAATGAAGAGTAGCCCCCGCTCGCTGCAACTAGAGAAAAGCCCGCATGCAGCAATGAAGACCCAACACAGCCAAAAATAAACTAAAAAAAAAAAAAAAAAAAAAAAGCATGATCACTGTTGGGTGGGGAGAAATGGAAACAATGAGAAACTAAAAATGTCTATGATATGGTCACTGCTCTAAAAAAAACTTAAACTGGGAAAACAAGCCTTTAAACTTATATGCAAGGCTCAATAATATGAATTAAATAGCAAAAGTATCTAACAGCATAGTGGGGGGGAAGAACAAAGATCAACCAAGTCCAGAGTTAGTAAGATTTACCGGAAGGGGTGAGATTTAAGATTGGTCTTGAAGGATGAAAGAAGAGAAAAAAGCATTTAGGCAAGGAAAATAGCAGATGCTAAAATGTGACAGTGGGAATGATTATGGTCTTCTCAGAGGACCATGATAACGTTAGCATTACTGAAACAAACTTATTCTTGAGTTTCAAGAAAACTTCTAGAATCAGTTCAGATGATGATGTTAGTTTCCTCCTATTATATGACCACCTCCAACCCCACAAAGGTTCTTCTATTCTCCCTTTACTAGAAAAGCAAGAGAGAGAGAAAGAGAAAAAGGGAGGGAGGGAAGGAAGGGAGAAAAGGACAGGGAGGATGGAAGAGGTGGGAAGAGAGGAGGGAGGGGGAAAAAAGAAAAGAAAAAGGGAGAAGGAGAGAGGGAGGGAAAGAAGAGAAAGAGAGAACAACTGTACTCAAAATTACACAATAAAGAAACAAAAAGCAGAGGTTGCCAATTTTTTTTTTTTCAGGTAGAGAACAAAGTGGGTTTCCTGCAGGCAGAGTATGAACACATTCTGTGTTATATGATCCCCATATGCCAGGAATGTCATTAATTAGACAGAAATGAATGACCAGAGACTTGCCAAATGCAGCTCAGGAGATCAATGGCTACATACTCACACATTTTCACCTATGCTCTGGATCCTTGGCATAGCTACAACCGTGTGTATAGGTTTTGTCAGGAGCTTGACAGGAGCCTGAATTAATACTAGGTTTTAGTAGACCACTGGCTCCTGCATTTTTGTTACCAAAAGATGGTCTCATAAATATACAATTTCTTTCAGCTGGACACTGAAGAGAAAGATATTTGATCAGTGGCATGAGCTGAGGGAAAAGCCAACATAAGCTTTATTGGGGCTCCTTGAAAAGTTTGCAGAAAAGGTTTACTGGGAGGTGACTGGAAGGAATGAAGATGTTCATGATAACAGTAAGTGCTCCATAAACATGATCTATTCTTTGTGCCTACTACTATGCTAAACACGCTGTGTGCACGATCTCATGTAATCCTTACAACCCTGAGATCAACCTCCACATGTTATAGATGAGGAAACTGGGGTTCAAGAGAGGTTACATAACCTGCCCAATTCCACATGTGACATTGACCTAAGGAACATAATGGCCTGAATCTATTATAACAAAGGCAGAATTTGTTTCGAAAGATATAATTAATATAGTATGTATTTCTTCAGCATTTTCCTCTCCACCATTTCTTGATAAGATTATATGAAAAGGCATAAAAGAAATAATCTCTATTTCCTTTGTAAATTTTATCAAAAAGTAAGCATTGGGGAGAATATTTCTGAATAGTCAAAGAAGGAGGAATGGAGGCATGGTATTCGAAGGTAAAGATTTCTAAGGACACTAAGGGAAAGTGGTAAAACAGTCAAGATAATTCTGTTCTTTAAAATGGTTCATCTTGTCTTTTTAACTATGAAAGGACACATGCAAAAATAAAAATTTATAAGTAAAGAGATTTTAGCATTTCTTATCTTCTCTCATTCATTTGTCATGCTGTGGCTGTAAGATTACAAGTTCCAAGGATCTTTACTTACTATATGACTTGGCCTTCTTGTCATTCCTTGAATAAGCCAAGTGTGTTCCTGTCACAGAGTCTTCACAATGCTTGTTCCCTCCACCTGGAATTTATGGCAGACTTCTCAACACGCATGGCTCTGGTTCAGCTATCAGATCCTCAGATTGACCTTTCCTGACTAACCTATTTAAAATGTTTCTCCTTGTTCCCTGCCCACAACTCACAATCTTCCTCACACTCTATTTCAATAGCCTGCTTTTTTCTCTTCACAGCACTTAACACTTTCTGAAGTTCTTTATTAATCATTTTTGTTATGCATTTTTGTTTTATTTACATATTTATGCATAAAATTTTATGTTTTAGTCACTACTATTTTTCTAGTACTTATAAAAAGTAGTTGGCACATAGTATGCACTTGGTAAACATTTGTTGAGTGAATGAATGACCACTATATCCATCAATGGGAAGGGGACAATCCTAAAGGAGATACGTTTGGTGATGCTTCACAATGTAGCAAGTGCTTACACATACTTCAGTAATCAATATCCCACAGGAGGTTATTCTGCATAACAACTAGTTATATTAAAAAACCTATAAACCAGGGAATTCTGTTTGCTATCAGAAGTCTTATTTGCTTGAAGGCCCTCAGCTCAATTTAAATTCTTGGCATGGTTGTGTGCCCAGTTACTGCTCAAATTCCTTTCAAAGCACTGGTAAGAAGGACAGTCAGTAGAATGTAGAAGAGTAACAAAATGTGTTATTTCAAAGAGTTTTGGAGTTTTTATTGCCATTTCCAACAGACAGTAAAGTTCTTGCTTTCATTTGCCAGAAATGTCCTGAAAAAAGTGAAGTTTTTATTTCTGCTTTTCGGACTAGTACAAATTTGCTGCCCTGAATAGCTACAAGATAACATCATGTGCTAGAGACTGAATATTTGTGTTCCCCCCAAAATTTGTATGCTGAAACCTATTCCCTCAATGTGGTAGTGTTAGAAGCTGGGGCCTTTGGGAGATGTTTAGGTCATGAGGGCAGAGCTCTCATGAATGGGATTAGTACCCCTTATAAAGGAAACCCCAGAAAAATCCCTCACACCTCTTGCCCATGTGAAGACCGAGAAAAGACAGCCATCTGAGCCAAGAAGCAGGTTCTCACCAGACACCAAATCTGCTGATAACTTGACCTTGGACTTCCCAGTCTCTAGAACTGTGAGAAATAAATTTCTGTTGTTTATAACCACCTAGTGTATGCTGTTTTGTTTAACAGCCAAAACAGACTAAGACACCATAGCTAACAAATGAAAACCAGCCGGTTAGAGCAGGTAATTTTTTTTGTTTATAACCAAGAGTTAATTTGAATTTTCTGAGTATTCAAGGAGAGAATGGCATCCAGGGCTGAGAATTCAATCTCACACTCTTGGGTGTTCATATGTTTCCTTTGTTGATTTATCTAGGAATTTGGAACGTGCCCATCATGGGTTCCATCCCATTCCAGTTTCACTGGCCTGATGTTATACTGAAGAATTAGCAGCCTGAATCTGTCTCTTGCCGCTCAATCTCCCACTACTGGGCTTGGCAAACCCATTATCTTTGGATTTGGCAGAAGATACAGGTAGCAAATGGTTAACCTTAAGCTGAGAAGCAACTATGTTTCAAAAATAATTACTGGCATTTTTGCTGCCAAATGATTTTTTTGTATGTTTTCATTTACAAAATAAGGCTTAGGTAACAAATATCAATAAGAAAGTCCTATGTTGGAATTGACAAAGAGAACCCAGTTCCTTCCAGTATCTCCAATGGCAGTCTTGACGTTTTTGGTTAAATTGATGACTGAAGGATTTTCCTACTGTCTTTTCTTTTCAACCAGAGGCAGAGACTACAGTTCACAATGACTTCCATCCAGATTTCTGCTCTTAATTCATCAAGGAGTTCTGTTTCATTTTTAGGATATCACACATTGTTTCAAACCTTTTTTCACTATGGGAAATGAAAACAGATGTCGAGTTCCTTGGACATATCTGGTGGAAAAGAACCCCGCTCTTGGTGTAGTCTCCAGTCACAAGAGCCCTTCCTAACTGACTGCTCATTACTAATCATTGTATTTTGTGGATTATTGTGCAAATGTATATCCCATTATGTATTCATTAATTGATAATTTTTAAAGATTTATAAGTTGTATGTTTATCTTGGAAACATTTGTAGCAATTTAACTTTAAAAACTTGCATTGTGGTTCATTTACCTGAAAAGGATGTCTTAAGTAAAACATAGTGTTCAATGTTTCATATGAAATTCTTTCAGGGAAACTTTCGGCCCTTTATCATCATTCCAGGACAGGTGTAAAGTGAGAAAGCTGATAGAATCAGCACAGAGGACAACATTTAGTGAACTACACAAAGGCAAACAATATGGTAAAGAGACCCTTAATAAACCCAACGTTATCAGGACTGCAATAGAATATAGAAAATGGCAGTACAAGAATGCATCTTTGAACAGCTATGCAAAGCCTTTCAGATCACCCAAGTGTAACAGAAGTCTCATCTCCAGCTTCCGTCGTTACTAAAGTTGACAAATCCTGGCTTGCCACCCTCCCTTCCTTTTTCTGTTTTAAGTAGCTGGTATTTTTTTAATAGAATATAAAAACAAATATTAACAGAAAGAAAGAATATCAACAAGATGTGGTAACATCCAAGAGGTACATATATTAGCAGAAAATGGTAAGTAAAATGAATAAAAGGCCAAATTATGGTCCTTATCCTTTAAGTATTTTTATCCTCATTCTATAAGAATGTATGCAAGAAATTATCATTATAAATTATGACTTATTTTTAAACTTTATTAAATGTTTTCATTAAAAAGTTAGTATGTACAATATTACTGATGATTAAAATAAGTACACTAACATTCATACAACCAAGTGAGGATTTTCCCTTACAGTGGGGAAAATTACATATCTATTCCACTGATAAATGTACTATATACATTTTTTGTTTTCTAGCAAATTTCTTCTGGAATTGCCTTGAGTATCAGTTTCAGAAGCCACAGACAAAATCCACCTAACTACTATTAAAATTCATCTTTTTTGTTATATAACTAAAAATCTCCCACCTTTGTCACTAGATTTATTTCCAAATGACTCTTGATTGTTTCAAAAACAAAGATACTCTCAATTCAAAAGCTTTAGAAGTTAGTATGCATGTGTCATTAGGGACCTTATGATATCTCTTGCATCCATCTTTTCTTTTTCATTCCCTCAGTCAATGTCCCAGTCGAAGCCCTCATTTCTCCTTCCAAGACCTCTCTCTTTTAACTAATGTCTTTCTGATGATCAATTATGCACAGTACCACCAAGATCATCTTCTCAAAGCATAACTCCTATCTTTCTGCCCTCTTGCTCAAAAACTTTCAGTGGCTTCCAGGGAAGATTCTCCACTCTCTCACCTTCTAACACTTACATAGTACTTGCTATGTGCCCAGCATTATTCTAGGTGGTTACACATATTATTCTTCAAATCAACCCTGTAAGGTAGGTAAAAATATTATCCCCATTTTACAGATGAGGAACCAAGACACAGAGTTCAAATCACCTGTCAAAGAACGCAGATAATATGTTTCACTACAAAGATTTTTACCCAGGGATTCTGGCTTCAGAGATCTATCTCCCTGTTTTTTTTCCTAGCTTAACTACTATTCATCATTCTCTGACCAAACCAAATGCTTTTCTGCTTTTGGGTCTTGGTTACAATTTTCTCTGTGCCAGCTGTCCACATCCATCAAGTTCCATCTGAGATGCTATCTCTTCCGTGGAACTCACTCAGATACTTCTTCTACAAATAGAATTTGTACATACATTTTAATTTGTACATACATTGCTAAATTATAACTCTTGGAGGAGTGGAACCATTTCTTATTTTTCACTGTCCCCTTTCAGCACTCAGTTACTAACAGATGGAAGATTGGCAGGCAATTGCTATAATTAAAAATAAATGAACTACTGATGGGTGAAATCATGATGATAAATAAATAAATAAATAAATAAATAAACACACACACACACACACACACACACACACACACACCATAGGCAGTCAGTACATGTTAACTGATATGAAAAGATGAGTGTATTCAAAAGACTGTACTGCAGGCTCTGAAGGCAATTCCAGAACTGTTTTGGACATTGATGTAATAAAAATACAGCATCCCAAAAGAATAACTGTAAAAAAACAACATATTTTTATGGAGTCACTCAACTATTATTATTTATTGAGCACCAACTACATGCCAAGCACAAGAGATATGAAAATACAAAAAAAAAAAACTTCTAGTGGGTTACACACACACACTCACGTTCACAATCCATCTAGCCTCCTCAAATTCTTGAGGAATGATGTCTTAATGACGAAATATAATTGAGAATATTCCTGTGCCATGAAGTCTCTAAAAAACTTACCAACAGGGCACAGGTCTCTCTTCAGTGGAGATAATCAGGAGGAACCCAAAGAAAAAGTTATAAAAACAATGAGATATAATTCATACACTCCCAGGGACTTGCATGAAGAAAAGGTCTATGATTCATGTATTTTAACGTGTAATAACTATTATGTATAGAATTTCTGGGAATTTGAGATTCTTGGGTAGGAGATGCTACAGTAGTTCAAAGTATGATGAAGATGATAGCTTTGCCATCAAAATACAGCTTTTATATATATATATATATATACCCATATATATATATGGGTATGTTTGAAGCTGTGTATTTCCTAGATCTTTACATGATAATATCCTCAAAAGAGAAGTCTAGGACATTGAGAACTGCAGATTTGTCTCCTTTATTTCCACAGATGTCTGCTTCTATTTTGTGCCAGTCTTCCTCTTATTCCTATGGAATAAACTCAAGCAAAATGTTCCTTTTCCTTAAGTTTTCATTTATTTAATTAAGATGATTTTCTACATGATTGATTATAAAGGCCATAATTATACTATCAAATTCCTGTCAAAATAACAATTTAATGTAAAATGTTAACACTTGGCAGTGTTTAAATCTAAAACATAATAATAAAAAAGAAAACTCTGGGGGGCTTCCCTGGTGGCGCAGTGGTTGAGAATCTGCCTGCTAATGCAGGGGACACGGGTTCGAGCCCTGGTCTGGGAAGATCCCACATGCCGCGGAGCAACTGGTCCCGTGAGCCACAACTACTGAGCCTGCGCGTCTGGAGCCTGTGCCCCGCAACGGGAGGAGCCGCGATAGTGAAAGGCCCGCGCACCACGATGAAGAGCGGCCCCTGCACCACGATGAAGAGTAGCCCCCGTTTGCTGCAACTAGAGAAAGCCCTCGCATGAAACGAAGACCCAACACAGCCAAAAATAAATAAAAATAAATAAAGTAGCTATTAAAAACAAAAAAACAAAAAAACTCTGTGTATGAATAAGGTGAATTTATTCAGGCTATTTATTTCCGCTGGAGTGCAAAAGAAAGTTATGGCTACCTTATTATTTACTATCACACACTACTGTAAAGAGAAAACGTTTATAAGTTGTTAGAAATAGCAGATGGCTGTGCCAAACTAAGATCCTTTCTGACATGTTTATAAAGGGCATCAGCTATTATGAAACCAGGAAGGACAGTATGACAAGAGAAGAATATAGCCCAAGCGAGGTACACACTAGCAGGTAATATTTATAGTTAAAATGTTTGGGAAAAACAGAATCAGAGGATCATGGGGCTAGAAGGGGATTCATTAGAATCTTCCCAAGGGGTGAGAGACAAGATGGCAGAGTACAAGGACTTGAGCTCACCTCCTCTCACAAAAACACCAAAATCACAACTAACTGCTGAAGAACCATTGACAAAAAAAGACTGGAACCTACCATAAAAACATATTCTACATCTAAAGACAAAGAAGAAGCTACAACAAGATGGTAGGAGCGGTGCTTTCACAATATAATCAAAACCCATACCTGCCAGCTGGGCGACCCACAAACTGGAAAATAATTATATCACAGAGGATCTCCCACAAGACTGAGAGTTCTGAGACCCATGTGAGGCTACCCAGCCTGGGGGTCTGGCATTGAGAAGAGGAGTCCCCAGAGCATTTGCCTTTGAGGCCAGTAGGGCTCGAGTGCAAGAGCTCCATAGGACTGGGGAAAACAGAGACTCCAGGGTGCGCACAAGATTTCACGTGTACTGAGAGGGTGTGGAGAAAAGGGAATCCTCCTACATTGTTGGTGGGAATGTAAACTGGTACAGCCACTATGCAGAACAGTATGGAGGTTCCTTAAGAAACTAAAAATAGAGCTACCATATGACCCAGCAATCCCACTCCTGGGCATATGTCTGGAAAAAGAACATGGTTCAAAGGGATATATGCACCCCAAAGTTCACTGCAGTGCTGTTTACAATAGCCAAGACATGAAAGCAACCTAAATGTTCATCTACAGAGTAATGGATAAAAAAGATGTGGTAAATATATACAAGGGAATATTACTCAGCCATAAAAAAAGAATGAAATAATGCCATTTGCAGCAACATGGATGGACCTAGAGATTATCATACTAAGTGAAGTCAGACAGAGAAAGACAAATAACATATGATATCACTTATATGTGGAATCTTAAAAAATGATACAAAGGAATTTACAGAACAGACTCACAGACTTCAAAAACAAACTTATGGTTACCAAAGGGGAAAGGTTGGGGGGGAGGGATAAATTAGGAGCTTGGGATTAACATATACACATGACTATATATAAAACAGATCATCTACAAGGACCTACTGTATAGCACAGGGAACTCTACTCAATATTCTGTAATAACTTACATGGGAAAAGAATCTGAAAAAGAATGTATATATGTATATGTATAACTGAATCACTTTGCTGTACACCAGTAACTAACACAACATTGGAAATCAACTATACTCCAATAAGAAATAAAAATTAAATTAAAAATTAAAAAAATGACCTTTTCATTATGCATAGGAAAACAAAGAATCTTCTCTTTTCTTTGGGAACACATGTACACAGCTATTCTAGGTAAATTAAGAATATTCTTTGTGTCTAGCCTCTCTTAGGGTTGGAGATTCTATCATTCTCTTTGGTTATCCATATTGTATTTATGCAACATTTAAGTCTATTTCTCTTTTTCTGTCCTGAAGATGCACAAGAACGGGCAACCATCCTTTCTGTAACAAGAGCCTTCCTGTACCTGAAGATAATGCTTAATCACTCATCAGCTTTATTGTCTCAAGAACCAAAAAAAATTAACTTTTTTAAAGTTGTTAGAGGATATGGTTTAATGTTGACCCACATATAACATCCAAAAACCTGAAGGAAGTGAGGGAAGAGGAAAAGAATAATCAAAAAGAAAGGAACAGCAGGCCAGATGAAATAGGAAATAAAGGCTAAAAGGAGAGAAGAAAGAAAACATCCTTGACAGACTTCAAAAATAATATCTGAGTGCTTATCATATGCAAGGCACTATGTAGAGGGCTTTATACAATTGTCGTATAGCTAGCACTTAACTGAATGTGTACCTCGTGTCAGGCATCATTCTACATGCTTTCCATATATGAGCTCACATAATCTTCACAATATCCCAAGGGTAAGATATTCCCGTATTTCAGATAAGGAACTAAAACACAGGCTCATAATTCCTTCATATTCTTGGTGTGTTCTATGAAGGACATCATTATTTCTATTTTATAGATGTGAAAACTGAGTATCACATTAAATAACATGCCCATGATCAAAAGAGCTGGTAAGTGATAGAGCTGGGTTTTTTACCAAGAATTCTCTGATTCCAAAGTACCTACATGTCTAACTTAAGAGAAGAAAGAAAATAGTAATAACAATAAGCACAAGAGAGTATATCACATGCCTGGCACTATTCAAAGAGTTGGGGAAATGGGACTCAAACCCAGAAGTCCAGTCCCAGAGCTGTGCTCTTCCCACAACATTATACTGCCTCTTGTAATTAAAATATATAATGGGAGCAATTGTTTGGGATCATGAAAAATAAGAATGGTCTAGTAGGTAAATATACACTGTTACTACTATATAACTAATATTTCTTGAACACTTACTAAATACTTCTGGTAGACATTGTAACATGCCACCCAGATCCCCCTCAGGAATGAAGGACTTATTTCACCAGTTGATGGGAGTCCTAAAAGAAGACAGCCCTCAACTGTCAGCTCTCACTGAAAAAACTTACCTGTGGGGTTGGCTGAGGTCTTTGTTGGGATGCAGTACAGCTCATTTCCCACAGGTGTTGATCCAAATGCACTTCCTAATAAATAATAACATACTGAATGTTAAGTTTGACCTGAGAGTTTGCTTCCCTAGGAACCCAACCTGAAACAACTTTTACAGAATCTCTTTAATTCTCACCATCCTATGAATCAGGTGCTATTATCTTCGTATACTCATTTTACAAATGAAGACACTAAGGCCTAAATTTCCCAAGGTCATAGAGCTGGTCAAGGATGGAAAAGAATTGGAACAGAGAATGTATAATTCTGGAGGCTGTACCCTCAACTTCTACATGACTGTATATATAGAGACAGGCTCTATATACAGGCTACATATATAAAATCTCTCTCTCTCTCTCTCTCTCTCTCTCTCCTCTCTCTATATATATATATATATATATACAGACTGTATATATTGAGACTTGTCATTAGTTCAACATGGATTTAATAACCGAGGGAAAGAGGCACTCTGAGTACTCTCAAATCTGAGGGAAAAGAAATTTAACATTTATGTGTAAAGCATAGGTAAGAATAATGTTCGTAGTTGGTATGACTGAAATGTAAACCAGGTGCCCTGAAAGGAAGACTGGTCAAGAAAATAGTCAAACAATTTTTACCTCTGTGCCTTCTACAATTTCTTACGGAGAGAGAGCTAAGGACCAAAAAAGTTCCCATATGAAAGGAGGAAAATGTTCAATTAAAGATATACCTTATATATTAAATTATCTTACATTCAAAGAGAAAAGGCTTCACTCTCCAATATGCAATGTTTATCATCTGATACATCTATCTAGCATCTTTCCTCATGAGAGAAGTTGAAAACATAAAATGCCAGCATATGACCCGGACTTCAATGAAAAGTTACAGGGTATGATATCTGTTCACAGTATTCTAAAAGATATGGGGCAGTGTTAAAGATGGGGTGGGGAGAGAGGAGTTGAGGTGGCATAGAGCCATAGCTTTTGCCTGAGTTATGCTATTCAATCACAGATTTTCTCCAATGTTTTAAATTCCAAGTACTATTAGCCATCTTAACTTTTTCACTTTTTCCAGGACAGATAAGATTGAAGACATAAATCCCTTGACTCATACGTAAGCTTAAATTGTGTAGAATCCACTTTTTAAAATTACACTTTTTTATGGGCATGGATAATTCCCCGTATTTCCAATGGAGGGAAGGGAAAAATTACAACTAAAAAAAAATTCAGTATTAAATTTATCCTCTCAGTGCTCATGTGTCCTGGGTGCATCTTTGATTTCACTCAAAACCTAAAGTAAATCTAAAACACACCCAGAACATAAGAGGGCCTGAAAAACCAAGTTCAGAGAAAATGGGATGCAGTTAGCAAAGATTACATGCATCAGTGAACTGTAGTAAATTGAACACTTTTAAATGCCAGAGGTTTTCTCTGTGAAACTAGGGGGTTTGAAAGGAAAATCAATAATGTTGGGAAAGAGAAACCCTCTTTACACATCTCTAATTAGTCATAGCAGAATCTGGTAGATTTCCATATTACAACTGGATCAAACTTGTGAAATTGGTTTTGATCCCAGACTCATTCAGTACCTCTTCCAGAAGAAGCTCCACTCAAGACAATCAAAGGCTTTTCAACCTTGAATGATCCCCAACATCACTGTTTTAGTGTGCATCCACGCTATATTATGTTCAGTGTCTGTGTAATGTTGCCTCCAGCAAATCTCTCTGGAATTACCCTAAAAAAGCTCCATTTATAAGAACAGGCAAAGAATCTTCAAACTGGTCGGCTTCAACTTTAGCTTGAGCCTTCAAAATCTATATTGTAAGTGAAACCAGGCATAAAGAGGCACAGTTCTTCAGATCTTTCATTTTTTTAATAAATCGAATAAATATTGGCCATATTGTTTATATTAGGGCACGAACCCCTCTGTAAAGCCACTGCTTAAGTCTAATAATGAAATAGGTAAAGGGTTTCTGTATTTTTCTGAATAATCAATATCAAAGCTGCTGATGCAAATTTATTTGAACCCCAGGGAGCACATCCTTTGAAGTTCTGGGAAATTTTTAAATATAGTGTGCAAATCAATAAGTGGACAAAAACATCTCTGTCAATGTGTTCATTTTTATTTGGAGAGGAAATATATCTTTAAATGTAATCTCTTTCTCACTCCCTCTACGAACCCTTTCCCCAAATCATTTCTTTTACAAAAGAAACTCATGACTGTCAGCTGAACATAAAACATTCTTTTTGGCCATAATTAGAAGTGGTGTAGTGTCACCTCTCTGAAAAGGATGACTCCTCAAGCCTGAAAGACAGTCTGCCTGTTTCTACTCTTTTGTAATACTCTCATGCTCTTCTCTTTTCCCATCATTTCACATCCAGTTTTGGAGCCTTAGCTAACTGGTATGGTTTGAGGGCATTTTCAGAAGGGATTCTACCAGTCTGGTTTGGTGGTATGTGCTGTTTTGAATGGGATGCATCTATGAGATTAAAAATATATTTTTTCATTACTGCCTATTTTCACAGTCCACTAAGCAAAACACAGAACAATTCCCCCCCCCCCCCCATTCTCCCTTTCTCCTCTTTTTCCCCTGTGGAGTTCAAATTAAAGAAAGGTGAAAATTGAAGCTGCTGTAGGCAAGGCGATTGCAACATGCATATTTGATTTTTATGATGGATCTAAATTGCTGAATAAGGCCATGGAACAAAGGGAGACTGCAGCTTCCTGCCCATCACACGCAGCCACTGAATGCAGAACAAAAGCTTCGGCCATTAAGGGCTCAGCAGGGAGACACATTATATAAATGACTTTGTCTTTTTTGCCCCCTCCCCCCACCACTGGGTGCACTGGACAGGGATGGGGTGTGTGTGTGTGGACAGGGATGGGGTGTTGTGTGTGTGTGTGGACAGGGATGGTGTGTGTGTGTGTGGACAGGGATGGTGTGTGTGTGTGTGTGTGTGTGTGTGTGTGTGTGTGTGTGTGTGTGTGTGTGTGTGTGTGTGTGTGTTATGATTTGCCAGGGCAGGAGATAAGAAATCCTGGAAGCAGCAATGGGAATAGAAAAGGTACAGCGTATTATGACTCAAAAAAGCCATGCTGGGCTTCCCTGGTGGCGCAGTGGTTGGGAGTCTGCCTGCTAATGCAGGGGACACGGGTTCAAGCCCTGGTCTGGGAGGATTCCACATGCCGCGGAGCAACTGGGCCTGTGAGCCACGATTACTGAGCCTGCGCGTCTGGAGTCTGTGCTCCGCAACGGGAGAGGCCGTGATAGTGAGAGGCCCGCGCACCGCGATGAGGAGTGGCCCCCGCTTGCCACAGCTGGAGAAAGCCCTCGCGCAGAAACGAAGACCCAACACAGCCAAAAATAAAGAAATAAATAAATAAATTAAAAAAAAAAAACAAAACAAAAAATCCATGCTTTACTCACTGGACCAGTGTAGCTCTGAGCACTGTTGGTCAGAGCACTACCAAAGATAACCACTTCTCTGAGAAACTTGGTGTCTTTTCAGAACAACCTGTAGCTTTTCTCTTAACTATTTCATTTCTTTCATCAGGAATGATGAAGCATAAAGAAAAACACTTGGAAAAAATATGAAGGCCTAGAATTCCAAGGTAATTGCCAGACCTGCTTAAAGAACAAACTGACATAGTTCATTGCAGCACTAATTTCCTAAGAAGCTACTACTTTTAATTCTTCCTTCCAAACTCACAGTTTTTCTTTTGGCAGTAAAAGAGAACTATGTATCAATAAAAATCATAAGCCATCACATAGGTGAGTCAACCTGTTTTTAAGAGGCCTCCTGTGGTGGTGACCTGAGTAGGTGCTACTGTTTTTCCTGGCTCGAAACACCAGCAATCCTATACATACACATTTAACAATCTTTGCATAGAATTGGTTTTGTAGGATTTTAGTGTGCTTCACAGAGGTGAATTATTTTATTATTTCTAATATCACTGTGAAAGGTAGGGATTAGGACAGATTCTCTTAGCAGGTTCTAGGTTAAAGAACAGAGTGATTAAGTACATTGAAGGTGACACACTGAGTTGGAGGCAGGCTAAGAGTGAAACCCAGGTCACTGGATGCTCACTTCAGGCCTAAGTATCACTGTATGTTTCATGAGCTCAGTGGTAAGTTTCTATTTCTTAGTACAATTCAGAAGTTATACTAAGATGTTCCGACAGTCCTCCAACTCTCTTATATAGTAGAGAAAACAGTCCCACTGTGGACCGAAGTAACTGAAAGTCAGTGTCAGGTGCTGCAGAACTAGAACTGAGGGTTCTTGGTAAGACTGAATCCCAAAGACAAACTCAACATAAGGGCATATACATCCTTAAGTAACCTAACGATGATGGAATTGTGTAAAGCTAGCTAAGCAAAATGCCATTCGTCATATACATTACTACTCTGTCTCAAAATGGGCAATTCATTTAAAATAAAGTAGACTCTTATCACTTATATGAAAGCTGAGGGACAGACAGTGGGTTATTACTGTAGAGTAATTCAGTTCTGAGCTACAGAGGTCACCAAGCTACCTTTTTACAAATTCTTTTGGGTCTTACTCTAAGATGGTTAAATTCCTTATTATTGGGTAGGAAAAGGTCTCTCAATAAAGACTGCTTAATGGATTAGGATAGTATTGAGACTTACACTTACTGATAGTTTTAAGCAAATGGAATGAATAAACAGTTAAGGGGAGTCCCTAACACTACACGGCCAGAGGTGGGGGGTGATAGTATGGATAAATAAGCAGATGGATCAGTTTAGTAGAGAAGAGACTGCTGAATAGTTATCCATTTCTTTATTCATTTATTCAGTTATCAAATATTCATTAACGGCCTACTATGATTCTATGTGCTGTGGAATCAGTGTGAGTAAGACACGGTTCCTGTCCTAAATAATAATCTTATATGTGGTTAGGGGTTGTGGTAAAGATATTAAATAGTTATATAAATATCTACATAGATTAACATATGGCAAGATATGAAGAGGAAGAGCAGTGCTCTATGAGAATGTTAACTGGGAGGACCTACCTCATCGGCGGGGGTCAGGGATGGCTTTAATGAAAATGAGACATTTAAGCTGAGGCAGGAAAGAAAAAGTTAGATATGCTCTAATTTCATACATTTCACCTTCTGAGGTACAATACATCTCAAGATATCAATTTAAAATGAGAGTCAAGGAAATGATGTATTTCTTTAGGTTTTCATATACCTTCACTTCTCATTTATCCTATCAAAAAAGAAAACTTCATTACTTTGCTTAAAAGTAAAACAAAATACAAATTTGGCTATAGGCCTCTGGCAATTTAAATTTATTTCAGAGTAAGAGCCAAAGGCCAGAAGGCTTTAGCTGCACTATACAATATGGTAGCCATACATGACTATTTCAATTTAATTTAATTTAATTTAATTTAAAATTACGTTCTCCAGCTACATTAGCCACACTTCCAGTGTTCAACAGCCACTATACTGGACATCATTGCAGCTAGAGGCTAGTAAAATTAAAATTAAATTAAACTAAGCACTGAGTTCCTCAATTGTACTAGCTATATTTTGAGTGCTCGATTTCAGGTGAATAGTGGCTATCAGTGGACAGCAGATACAGAACACGTCTATCACTGCAGAAACTGCTATTGAGCAGCATTACAAGACCATGTGGCACCTGTTGACTCTCTAGTCTCATTTTCTACCATCCTTGTTTACACTACCCTAGCCATGCTGGAATCCTTGCTGATCCTTCAGTATACCAGGTATGATCCTGCCTCAGGACTTCTGCATAGCTTAGAAGGTCCTACCTTCCTCTCCAGCCACATCTTATATAACAGTCTCCAGCTGCTTTCTGTATCCTTAGCCATGCCAGTTTTCTTTCTATATTCCTCATTTTCCAGGTCTCCTTTATCTCAGGACTTTGCAAATATTATTACCTTTCCTTGGAAGGCTCCTCCTTCCTTACTTTACCTTTCCTTCAAATATCAGCTTACTTATTTCATCAAGAAAGCCTTTTCTGACTAGGTCAAATTCTCTTCTTACAAACTCACATCCTTCTCTTGCATAGTGCTTATTACAGTTGCAGGTTTACTTTTATTTATGTCATTTTTAATTCATGTCACACACTTCATATCCACTGAGAGTTCCATGAGAGCAGGGACCATGTCTGTTTTTGATCACTGTTGTATTCTCAAAAGGTAGCAGAATGTATGGAACAAAACAGGAGTGTAATAAAAATCTATGATTGAATTATCAATGAATGAATGCTTGGGGAAGAAATAGCCAATGGTCAGTTTAAAATATATATGCTGTCCTGCTTCTTCCATGCATGTCAAGTACCCAAATTTCAAAGTAAGAGTATAGACAGTGAACAAAAATGAATGATGGGGAATGTAATAATTTCAGAAGTATGAAGTACTTCTTTCAGATTGATAAAAAGTACTGCTCCCCCAAAGGATAACAGAATTAGTTTAGGTATAATTTGTATTCTTTTTGCTTATCTGAATTTTCTAATATTTCTCCGTCATCACATATTAGTGTTGTAAGGACGTTATTTTTTATTGCAACACCAAAAATTATTATACTCCAATGCATCAGAAAGCCAAAATACCTAGGAGGTACAGTGGTTAAAAAGAAGAGTACTTTTTTTTCCTGCCAGACAAACCAGAGATGAATTCCTCGTTCTGAATTTTGCTGCTTCTGTGACCTTAAGCATATCATCTCAACTCTCTGAACCTCGCCTTTCAAATGAAGATCATAATAGTATTCACTATACAGGGTGGTTGGGAAGATTAAATAAGATAATGGATATAAAACATTCAATAAATGGTAGCTTAAAATGTACATGCTGAAATGGCCATATTTAAAGTGTCATGGCTAACTAAGCAAAGATCTCAATAACTATTTGTTTCTTAATTATTAATTAGAAAGTAAAAGATTTTAGGTCACAGATTCCAAGTTTGGCATTGCATACTGGATTTGCTCCCAAGTTATCTTTCTTTTGAATGTGACCGGTCCACATACTCTAGGAATTCAAGGTAATTCCAAGCAATTAAATTTATTCAACTTGTTCAACAAATATTTTTGTGTGCCTCCTGTATATCAGGCACTGGGTTACGGATGATATAGTTAGATAAAGATATTACTACATCTCTTTCAACGTAAATAACCTACATGATGCCTGGGTGAGCATCTAAGATGAAAATTTAGTTACCAACTGTCACAAACTATTTGCATTATACTGGTATGAAAGTATTTGAATAAATGATTTTTTAATGAGTGCTTTTTATAGATGTGTGAAAAGTACTTTTATAAGGATATTCTCTTAGCACTGTGTTTATACTATTGAATATTTAAGTGCCCAATATTGTGGCTTAGTTACATAAGTGATAATAAATCCATATAATGGAATACTATGTAACTATTAAAAATGCAGTGGTAGAAATATATTCACTGGTATGGAAAGAATTTATGACATGTTGGTAAATCTAAATGATATAGATTTTAAACTTTAAAAGGTTTCAAAGTTGCATGCTTAGTAGAACCTATTTATATAAAAATTCCATAGTGTATGCCTATGTAAGCAAAAAGACTGAAAGGACAACATCAAAATGTTATCATTTTCTATATCAGTTGTTCACAAATGTGACTGCATATTAAAATCAACAGGGGAATTTAAAAAATAAACTGATGTAGGGACACAATTAGAAATTCTGATTTAATTGGTCCTCTAAGGGGCCCAGGTGTTGATATTTAAATTATGCATTCTAGGTGATTCCAATGTGCATCTAGGATTGAAAACACTTTTTCCTAAGTGGTGGACTATATTTTATTTTGGTATCTTTTTTCTAAATTATATACATAGCATTATAGATTACTTATGCAATGAAAAGTGATGTCACAAGCAGAACACTGTTAATATTACTATAGGTTGCCAAATAGTGAATTAGGATATATAGTAAGGTTCCTCATTTTTTAATTCCTGAATTTGGTTAGTTTGCCTTTTTCAAAAAACGATGAGTTTAGGATGAGTCTTGCCTGGGAATAACATCAATTTTAATTATATCAAGAAACAACTTTGCCTTTGTTGATTTGTTGAATGTTTGTTCATTACTTTATTTTTTTCTTCTAGCTTCTATTGGTTTTAATTTGTTCTTGTTTTACCTTCTTCAGATGGATACTTAGATCATGAGTTTTCAGTTTTCTTCTTTTCTAATATATGCATCTAAAGCCAAAATTTCCCTCTAAGAATGCTTTAGCTATACTCTTACAAGTTTTGATATGTAATATTTTCATTATTATTTATTTTAAAATATTCTCTATTTTTCCATTGTGATTTTTTCCCCTTGAGACATGGGATATTTAACAGTATATTTTAAAATCTCCAAATATATGAGACTTTCTAATTACCTTTATGATATGCTTTTCTAGTCTAATTCCATAGTGATCTGAGAAAATACTGTACTGTTTCAATATTTTGACATTTTTTGATAATATCTGTGTGGCAGGACTACAAATTATTCTGTGTGCACTTAAAAATAATGGGTATTAAAAGTCAGACAGAGGAATACAAGTATCATATGATATCACTTATATGTAGAATCTAAAAAAATATACAAATGAACTTATTTACAAAACAGAAATAGACTCACAGAAATAGAAAACAAACTTATGGTTACCAAAGGGGAAACGGAGGGAGAGGGATAAATTACGAGTTTGGAATTAACAGATAGACACTACTATACATAAAATAGATAAACAACAAGGACCTACTGTATAGCACAGGAAACTAATATTCAGTATCTTGTAATAACCTATGATAGAAAAGTATCTGAAAAAGAATATATATCTATATATATCTGGGTCACTTTGCTATATACCTGAAACTAATAAAACATTGTGAATCAACTATACTTCAATAAAAAAATATTTAATAATGGGTATTATGTAGCTGTCATACGCATTCTGAAGTTTTACATACAAGATAAATAAATCAAGTTTGTTAACTGAGTTGTTCAAATTTTCCTTCTATTAATTTTTGTCTGCGTATTCTAAAAGTCATTGAGAATGGTGTGTTAAAATCTCCCACTGTAAAGAAAAAAAAAAAAAATCTCCCACTGTGATAATGAATTTCCATATTTCTCCTTCTGTCTTATAAATTTTTATGTTCTATATTTTGAGGCTATGTTATTAGGTACATACCTATTTAGAATTATTTTAGCTTTCAGGTGAATTAAGTATTTTGTCAAGAAATGTCACTGTTTATAACTAACAACAATATTTTTAAATGACTTTACATGATCTTAATATAGCATTCACATATTTCTTTCGATTAGTGTTTAAATTATTTGGTACACTGTATTACTGACCCTAGTTCTTCACCCCTTCCAGTATCTACATCCTTTGTCATGTGACTGCTCTTCCTTCCACTAGAGGCAGAGTACCTCCCTGAACTTTGCCTTTGGGCTCAGTCATAGGACTCTTTTTGGCCTTGAGATGTTAGTAGCTATACTGCATACAAACACTTAAAATGTGCTTGTTCAGTTTAACTTTCCCATGCTTCTACCATCATCCTAAGAATATGCCCTGACTATACTGGTGGTCCAAGGAAGAAAACCTGATCTTTACTCAAATTCCAGTTTGGAGCCAAGCTAAGCCTATCAACTCCTCCCAAGATGTCTGAGAAGAAATAAATTATTTTTGTTTTAAGCCACTGAATCAGGGACATTATTGTGGCAAAAGTGAACAGATATAGAAGATGGTTAAGATATAAGTGGGGTGCTCCAGTAGTAAAAACCTAAAATATATAAGAGTAGATTTGGAACCAGGAAGCAGGTAGTGAGGAAACTGTAATAAGACGCTGTAAAAACGGCAAGGAAATCATTAAGGAAGACTAGGAAAATAATGACTCATGTAATGGCAAAACATTTTATAAAAATGTTGCATGGGATTATCTGACAAAAAATTATTTAATAAACTTGGGGGAGCTAATAAAAGGTTGGGGGAGTAGAATTTGAGGGAAAATGTTAAATGTACAAAATGTTTGTTTCTAGCTGTACCTGGTCAGATTATACAAGAAAGAGATTACTTCAGAAAAAAAGTAGTCTGTTTGCAAGCAGAATTAAAGAGACTACAAATTGCCCAGACATTTCAGGATTGGAAAATAAAACTTTCTTATCAAATAAAAGCTGTAGCCATTAAGAAACAGCTTCAGGGAGGAGACCAAACCCAGGGTATCAAGTAAAGAGCAAATCAAGGGCATGGCTATTAGACTTTTTGTTAAGACCTCTGGAAGAACTGAAGAGGTGCCCTGCAAATCATCTCTATGGGAGGAAAAAGGTGACTTTCAGAAATATAAAAGGCATAGTCCCACAAGAATGTGATGCACACCCGAGTATCTGTAATTTAAGTGTGGAGAGAAGAACATGTCTCAAAAAGAATTGTGGGGGTGGGAGAGGATCAAGATGGCAAAGCAGTAGGACATGGAGCTCACATTCTCCCACAAAAACATTAAAAATACACCTACAGGGCTTCCCTGGTGGCGCAGTGGATCAGACTCTGCCTGCCAATGCCGGGGACACGGGTTCGATCCCTGGTCCGGGAAGATCCCACATGCCGCGGAGCAACTAAGCCCGTGCGCCACAACTACTGAGCCTGCACTCTAGAGCCCACGAGCCACAACTACTGAAGCCTGGGCACCTAGAGCCCGTGTTCTGCAACAAGAGAAGTCACTGCAATGAGAAGCTCGTGCACCACAACAAAGAGTAGCCTCCGCTCACCACAACTAGAGAAAGCCTGTGTGCAGCAATGAAGACCCAACACAGCCAAAAATAAATAAATAAATTAATTAATTAATTTTTAAAAATACATCTACAAGTGGAACAGTTCACACAGAACATCTACAGAACACTGAAGGAAGACCTCAGACTTCCAAAAAGGCAAGAAAACCTCCACATAACTGGATACAACAAGAGGAAAAAGAAAAAGAAGGAACTGGGACAGGGCCTGCACCCCAGGGAGGGAGCTGTGAAGGAGGAATGGTTCCCGCACCCAGGGAAGTCTCCTAATCTGCGGGAAGATCAACCTGGATGGAGGGGTGCTTTGGAGCCTAGAAGTAGAGTGCAGCAACTGGTTTGTGGAAGGAAAAATGGAGAGTAACCTGCACAGAAGGTCAGCACCACTGCCCTGCACTCCCCAGCCTGACACACTCGTCTGTCGGTAGGGTTAGGGGCTGGGTCCTATCCCAGTGCACAGAGAGGACTGGAGATGGCTGCACAGAGACAGCCTGAAGAGGCTGGACTGTGGCAACTGAGGGTGTACCCAACAGAGAGGCAAGGCACCATTACTGTGGGGCACATGAGGAGAGGAGAGACCACCATAAGAGCTTCTTTCCCTGTGAGCATTCTCAGGCAACAATACCACCCAAAGCAGCACCGGGGGCAGGTGTGACTTGCTGCCACCATCATGGGCTCCAGGAGTAGGCACAGGCCGCCGCTACAAGACCCACGAGCAGGTGTCAAGCGCTGCCCCTGCTGTCCCAGGTGTGCACAAGGGCCACTGTACCTGCGCGCCCCGTACACTTGTTCATCATCATCGGACAACCTGCATCTATTTTATACTTTCTTTCAATTTTAGTGCTAATGCCAGTAACTAGCATTATTGAAAACAAGTCCCCAAAATGAAGAGACTTTGTAATACAACACATTACCCTGGTCTTGTAAACCAAAAAAGGAGAACGACACACTTCCCTAAGACTCAAGGAAGAAGCCCTAAACTTCACCGCTAGCACCCAAAGCTGAAATTCTATTTAAACTATTCCCTGAAATTATAAGACATTCACAAAATTACAGTACTATGTCAGTATTAAAACAATCCAATTTATCACGCACCACTATGTACATCGTGCATGTCTGCACCACTCAAGGGGATAACGGCCAGCACACACTGAGGAAAGAGGCAGAAAGTGTCCAAACTAAAAGGAGCCCCTCAATTCCAGAAGACATGGTTGAACAGAAGGATTTGAGCTCACCTCCTCTCACAAAAACACCAAAATCACAACTAACTGCTGAATAGCCATCAACAAAAAAGACTGGAACTGGACTTCCCTGGTGGCACAGTGGTTAAGAATCTGCTTGCCAATGCAGGGGACACGGGTTCAAGCCCTGGTCTGGGAAGATCCCACATGCTGAGGAGCAACTAAGCCCATGAGCCACAACTACTGAGCCTGTGCTCTGGAGCCCACGAGCCACAACTATTGAGCCCGTGTGCCACAACTACTGAAGCCCGCACACCTAGAGCCCATGCTCTGCAACAAGAGAAGCCATCGCAATGAGAAGCCCGTGCACTGCAACGAAGAGTAGCCCCTGCTCGCTGCAACTAGAGAAAGCCCACGCGCAGCAACGAAGACCCAACACAGCCATAAATAAATTAAAAAAAAAAAAAAGACTGGAACCTACCAAAAAACATATTTTACATTCAAAGACAAAAAAGAAGCCACAGGGAGAGAGTAAGAGGGGTTCTTTCACAACATAATCAATCCTAAAACCACCAGGTGGGTGACCCACAAACGAGGAAATAATTATATTGCAGAGATTATCCCACAAGAGAGAGTCCTGAGCCCCACATCAGGCCTCAGCATGAGGATCTGGCATGGAGAGGAGGAACCCACAGAGCAATTGGATTAGAAGGCCAGTAGGGCTTGAGTGCAGAAGCTCCACAGGACTGGGGAAAACAGGGACTCCACTCTTGGAGGGCATACACAAGGTTTCATGTACACTGGGACTCAGCACAAACCAATAATTCCATAGGAGCCAGGGCTGGACTTCCCTATGAATCTTGAAGGGTCTCCTGGGGAGGCAGAGGTCAGCCATGGCTCACTGTGGGGGCAAGAACACTGGTGGCAGAGGCCCCAGAGAATATTGATCAGTGTGAGCTCTCCCAGAGGTCATCATTTTGGCATCAAGATGTTGCCAGACCAAAGAGCCTACAGACTCCAGTGCTAGAATGCCTCAGGCCAAACAACCAGCAGGATAGGAACACAGCCCCACCCACCAGCAGGCAGGGTGCCTAAAGCCATACGGAGGTCATAGCCACCTCTAAACACACCCCGTGACACAGGGCTGCCCACCAGAGGGACAACCCCATTTCTATCCACAAGTGGGCAGGCATCAGTCCCTCCCACCAGGAAGCCTTCACAAGCCTCAGGACTACCTGACCCAGCAGAGGGCAGACACCAGAAGCAAGAGGGGAGATGATCCAAGAGCCAGTGGAAAGGAGACCACAACACAGAAAGTGAGACAAAATGAGACAGCAGAGAAATATATTCCAGACGAAGGAACAAGATAAAAACCCACTAGAACAACTAAATGAAGTGGAAATAAGCAACCTACCTGAAAAAGAGTTCAGAGTAATGATAGTAAAGATGATCCAAGATCTTGGAAAAAGAATGTAGGCACAGATCGAGAATTACAAGAGATGTTTAACAAAAAGCTAGAAGATTTAAAGAACAAACAAACAGAGATGAACAATTCACAACAACTGTTGTGAAAAATACTTTAGAATGAATCAATAGCAGAATGACTGAGGCAGAAGAATAGATAAGTGAGCTGGAAGACAGAATCGTGGAAATCACAGCTGCAAAACAGAATAAAGAAAAAAAGAATGAAAAGAAATAACAACAGTATAAGAGACCTATGGGACAACATTAAATGCCCCAACATTCACATAACAGAGGTCCCAGGGGGAGAAGAGAGATAGAAAGATCCTGATAAAATATTTGAAGAGATTATAGTGGAAAACTTCCTTAACATAAGAAAAGAAACACTTGCTCAAGTCCAGGAAGTCCCAAACAAGATAAATCCAGGGATAAACATGCTGAGAAATGTATTAATCAAACTAACAAAAATCCAAGACACAAAAAAATATAAAAAGGAGCAAGGGAAAAGCAACACATAACATACAAGGGAATCCCCATAAGGTTACCAGCTGATTTTTCAGCAAAAACTATGCAGGCCAGAAGAGAGTGGCACAATATATTTAAAGTGATGAAAGGGAAAAACCTACAACACTCTACCTAGCAAAGCTTTCATTCAGATTCAACAGAGACATCACAAGATTTATAGACAAACAAAAGCTAAGAAAATTCAGCACCACCAAACCGTCTTTACTTCAAATCCTAAGGGATTTGGCACAACTAGAATCAAGAAAATTATGAATGGGAAAGCACACCAGTAAAGGCAAACATAAAGTAAAGGTAGGAAATCATCGACACACAAATATGATATCAAAACCAGCGATCGTGAGGAGAGTACAAATGCAAGATATTGGAAACGCATTTGAAAATAGGAGACCAGAAGCTTGAAACAATCTTTACATATATAGCCAGCTATATCAAAATCTCATGGAAATCACAAACTAAAAATCTACACTGGATACACACGCAAAAAAGAAAAAGCAATCCAAACACAATACTAAAGGTAGACATCAAATCACAAGAGAAGAGAACAAAAGAGGAAGAAAAAAGACCTTCAAAAACAAATCCAAAACAATTAACAAAATGGCAGTAAGAATATTTGTAATGGACTTATGATTACCACGGGGGAAGGGTGGGGGACAGGGAAGGATTGGGAGCTTGCAATTGACATGTACATACTGCTATATTTAAAACACATAACCAACAAGGACCTACTGTATAGCACAGGGAACTCTGTTCAGTATTCTATAATAACGTGAGTAAGAAAACAATTTGAAAAAGAATAAAAAATTTGAAAAAAGAATATTCATATCGATAATTACCTTAAATGTAAATGGATTAAACTCTCCAACCAAAAGATACAGAATGGCTGAATGGATACAAAAACAAGACCTGTATATATGCTATGTATAAGAGACCCACTTCAGATCTAGGGACACATACAGAATGAAAGTGAGGAGATGGAAAAGGGTATTAATCCATGCATATGGAAATCAAAAGAACCTGGAGCAACAATACTCATATCAGACAAAATAGACTTTAAAATAAAGACTGTTATAAGAGACAAAGAAAGACACTACATAATGATCAAGGGATCAATCCAAGAAGACGATATAACAATTGTAAATATATATGCACCCAACATGGCAGCACCTCCATATATAAGGCAAATACTAACAGCCATAAAGGGAGAAATCGACAGTAACACAGTAATAGTGGGGGACATTAACACCCCACTTTCATCAACAGAGAGATCATCCAGAGAGAAAATCAATAAGGAAACACAGGCCTTAAGTGACACATTAGACCAGATGGACTTAATTGATATTTATAAGAGCATTCCATTCAAAAGCAGAATACACTTTCTTCTCAAGTGCACATGGAACATTCTCCAGGACTGATCACATGCTGCACCACAAAGCAAGCCTCGATAAATTTAAGAAAACTGAAATCATATCAAGCATCTTTCCTGACCACACTGCATGAATTTAGATATCAATTACAAGGAAAAAAACTGGAAAAAGCACAGACACCTGGAGGCTAAACAACATGCTACTAAACAACCGATGGATAACTCAAGAAATCAAAGAGGAAATAAAAAAACACCTAGAGACAAATGACAACGAAAATACGATGGTCTGAAACCTATGGGGCACAGCAAAAGCAGTTCTAAGAGGGAAGTTTATAGCAATACAATCTTACCACGGGAAACAAGAAAAATCTCAAATAACCTAACCTTACATTTAAAGCAACTAGAGAAAAAAGAACAAACAAAACCCAAAGTTAAAAGAAAACTAACCCTAAAACCCTAACTCTAACCCTAACACTTTGAAAGAAATCATAAAGATCAGAGCAGAAATAAATGAAACAGAGACGAAGAAAACATTAGAAAAGATCAATGAAACTAAAATCTAGTTTTTTGAGAAGATAAACAATCTTGATAAACCTTTAGCCAGACTAATCAAGAAAAAAAGGGAGAGGACTCAAATCAGTAAAATCAGAAATAAAAAAGAAGTTACAATGGTCACCACAGAAATACAAAGGATCATAAGTGACTACTACAAACAACTATATGCCAATAAAATGGACAATCTAGAAAAAAATGGACAAATTCCTAGAAAGGTACAACCTTCCAAGACTGAACAAGGAAGAAACAGAAAATGTGAACGATTTCACAATTACTGAAATTGAAACAGTGATTTAAAAACTTCCACCAAACAGAAGTCCAGGACCAGATGACTTCACAGGTGAATTCTATCAAACATTTAGAGAAGAGTTAACACCTATCCTTCAGAAACGTTTCCAAAAAATTGCAGAAGGGCCTTCCCTGGTGGTCCAGTGGTTAAGACTTCGCCTTCCAATGCAGGGGGTGCAGGTTTGATCCCTGGTTGGGGAGCTAAGATCCCACGTGCCTCGGGGCCAAAAAACCAAAACGTAAAACAGAAGCAATATTGTAACAAATTCAATAAAGACTTTAAAAATGGTCCACATCAAAACAATCTTACCAAAAAGAAAAAAAAAAAAGTACCACCAAAACTGCAGAAGAAGGAACACTCCCAAGCTCTTTCTATGAGGCCACCAACACTCTGATACCAAACCAGACAAAGATACCACAAAAAAAGAAAATTACAGGCCAATATCACTGATGAAAATGGATGCAAAAATACTCAAAAAAATATTAGCAAGCCAAATCCAACAATACATTAAAAGGATCATACACCATGATCAAGTGGGATTTATCGCAGGGATGCAAGGATTCTTCAATATACTCAAATCAATCAGTGTGACATACCACGTTAACAAACTGAAGAAGAAAAACCATATGGCCATCTCAATAGATGCAGAAAAAGCTTTTGACAAAATTCAACACCCATTTATCATAAAAACTCTCCAGAAAGTGGGCATAGAGGGAACCTACCTCAACAAGTAAAGGCCATATATGACAAACTCACAGCTAACATCATTCTCAAAGGTAAAAAGCTGAAAGCATTCCCTTTAAGGTCAGAAACAAGACAAGGATGTCCACTCTCAGTACTTTTATTCAACATAGTTTTGGAAGTCCTAGCCATGGCAATCAGAGAAGAAAAAGAAATAAAAGGAATCCAAATTGGAAAAGAAGTAAAACTACCACCGACTGCAGATGACATGATACTATACATAGAAAATCCTAAAGATGCTACCAGAAAACTACTAGAGCTCATCAAAGAATTTGGGAAGGTTGCAGGATACAAAATTAATATACAGAAATCTCTTGTATTCCTATACACTAACAACGAAAGATCAGAAAGAGAAATTAAGGAAACAATCCCATTTGCCATCACATCAAAAAGAATAAAATACCTAGGAATAAACTTACCTAAAAAGGCAAAAGACCTGTACTCTGAGGAGTATAAGACACTGATGAAAGAAATCAAAGATGACACAAACAGATGAAAAGATATACCATGTTCTTGGATGGGAAGAATCAATATTGTCAAAATGAGTATACTACCCAATGCAATCTAAAGATTGAATGCAATCCCTATCAAATTACCAATGGCATTTTTCACAGAACTAGAACAAAAAATTTTTAAATTTGTATGGAAACACAGAACACCCTAAATAGCCAAAGCAATCCTGAGAAAGAAAAACAGAGTTGGGACTTCCCTGGTGTCCAGGGGCTAAGACAATGCAGGGGGCCCAGGTTCGATCCCTGGTCAGGGAACTAGATCCACATGCTGCAACTAAGAGTTCACATGCCACAACTAAAGATACTGTGTGCTGCAACTAAAGGATCCCACATGCCACAACTAAAAGGTCCTGCATGCCACAACTAAAGAGCCCACATACCGCAATGAAGATGCTGCATGCGGCAACGAAGATCCCACGTGCTGCAACTAAGATCCAGAGCAGCCAAATAAATAAATAAATAAATATTAAAAGAAAGAAAGAAAGAAAAAACAGAGCTGGAGGAATCAGGCTCCCTGGCTTCAGACTATACTACAAAGCTACAGTCATTAAAACAGTATGCTACCAGCACAAAAATAGAAATATAGATCAATGGAACAGGATAGAAAACCCAGAGATAAACCCACACACCTACAGTCAATTAATCTATAATAAAGGAGGCAAGAATATACAATGGAGAAAAGACAGTCTCTTCAGTAAGTGGTGCTGGGAAAACTGAATAGCTACATGTAAAAGAATGAAATTAGAACATTCTCTAACACAATACACAAAAATAAACTCAAAACGGACCAAAGACCTGAATGTAAGGCCAGACACTATAAAACTCTTACAGGAAAACACAGGCAGAACACTCATTGACATAAATCTCAGCAACATCTTTTTTGATCCACCTCCTAGAGCAATGAAAATGAAAACAAATATAAACAAATGTGACCTAATTAAACTTAAAAGCTTCTGCACAGCTAAAGAAACCATAAACAAAACGAAAAGACAACCTCAGAATGGGAGAAAATATTTGCAAATGAAGTAACCAACAAGGGATTAATCTCCAAAATATACAAACAGCTCATACAGCTCTATGTCAAAAAAACAACCCAATCAAAAAATGGGCAGAAGATCTAAAAAGACATTTCCCCAAAGAAGACATACAGATGGCCAAAAAGCAGATGAAAAGATGCTCAACATAACTAATTATCAGAGAAATGCAAATCAAAACTACAATGAGGTACCATCTCACACCGGTCCAAATGGCTATCATCAAAAAGTCTACAAATAGTAAATGCTGGAGAGGGCATGGAGAAAAGGGAACCCTCCTAGACTGTTGGTGGGAATGTAAATTCATACAACCACTATGGAGAACAGTATGGAGGCTCCTTAAAAATTTAAAGTAGAACTACCTTATGATCCAGCAATCCCACTCCAGGGCATATATCTAGAGAAAAGCATAATTCAAAAAGATACATGCACCCCAATGTTCAGTGCAGAACTATTTATAATAGCCAAGACATGAAAGCAACCTAAATGTCCATCTTCAGGGGAATGAACAAAGAAGATGTGGTACTTATATACAATGGAATATTACTCAGCCATAAAAAAAGGATGAAATAATGCCATTTGCAGCAACATGGATGAACCTAGAGATTATCATACTAAGTGAAGTAAGTCAGACAGAGAAAGACAAATATCATATGATATCATTCATATGTGGAAACTAAGTTAAAAAATGATACAAATGGACTTATTTTCAAAAGAGAAACAGACTCACAGATATCGAAAACTAACTTATGGTTATCAAGAAGAAACATGGCAGGGAGGGATAAATCAGGAGTTTGGGATTAACGTACACACACTACTATATACAAGACAGATAACCAACAATAACCTACTGTATAGCACAAGGAACTCTACTCAATATTCTGTTATAACCTACATGAAAAAAGAATCTGAAAAAGAATGAATATATGTATTACTGAATCACTCTGCTGTACGCCTGAAACTAACACAACATTGTAAATCAACTATAATCCAAGAAATTTTTTTTAAAAAGAATATTGGGTGTTGTTTTTCAAATATAGAGTTGATCAGAATCTAATATGAAATCCCAGGCAGTTTTTGAGAGAGATGAATCAGTAGAAATGCTGCCATCCTGAAATAAAAGGAATTACTATATACTGAGGTGTAAAAAGACTTCTGGATACCACTACACACCTATTAGAATGACAAAAATCCAGAATAGTGACAACACCAAATGCTGGGAAGAATGTGGAGCAACAGGAATTCTCATTAATTGCTAGTGGGAATGCAAAATGGTACAGCCACCTTGGAAGGCAGTTTGGCAGACTCTTACAAAACTAAACACACTCTTATCATATAACCCCTCAATTGTATTCACTGGTATTTACTCAAAGGAGTTGAAAACTCATGTCTACAGAAAAATTTGTAATACGGATGCTTATAGCAGCTTTATTCATAATTACCAAAACTTGGAGTAACCAAGAGCCATTCTCTGGCAAATAGATAAAGTGTGGTACAGCCAGACAATGGAATATTATTCAGTGTTAAAAAGAAATGAGCTGTCAAGCCATGAAAAGATATGGAGAACCTCAAATGGATAATCACTAAATGAAAGAAGTCAATCTGAAAAGGCTTTCCACACGCTGCATGATTCCAATTATATGATATTCTAGAAGAGACAAAACTACAGAGACAGTAAAAAGATCAGAGGTTGCCAGGGGAAGGAGAGGGAGGAATGAATAGGTGGAACACAGAGGATTTTTAGGGCAGTGAAAATACTCTGCATGACACTATAATGGTGGATACACATCATTATACTTTTGACCAAACCCATAAAATAGACAACAGCAAGAGTGAACTCTAGTGTAAACTATGGACTTTGTGATAATGCTGTAGCAATGTAGGTTCATCAGATGTAACAAATGTACCACTCTGGCGGGGGATAGTGATAATGGGGTAGGGCTATACACGTGGGGAGGGGGTATATGAGAAATCTCTGTACCTTCCTCTCAATTTTGCTAGGAACCTGAAACTGTTCTAAAATATATAAGGTCTTAAAAAAAGACTTCTGTGGCAAGAGGATTCTGGGAAGATAGTGAGTTAAAAATACTCTACCAGGAATCTTTCTCTCCACCTAGGTAACAACTGCAGTGACAGAATATGTCTGATGTAACTATTTTGGAACTATGGAATCTATTTGAAGGCTTGTAACTTCCAAATGAATGCTTGAACAATAAACAGCAGTTAATTTTGGCCAGGTCTTATTACAGTCGCAGTACCCATCCCCCACTCCCCAGTCCCATGGCAAGCAGCCTTGCACGTGTTCCAGAGAGCAGCTTGTATGTAGTTTGTGAGAGTCATGGTGGGCAATAAGGAACCTGTCCTCCAAATACTGGGGACATGGGCTCTGATTGCTGCTCTTGACAGTGGAAGGACAGATGCAGATTCAGGCAGCCATTGCTGTAAGCCCCTCTACCTCCATGTGAATTGACTGCCACTGATTTAAAGGGCTCACATACTTTTCTCTCCCTTCATTTCTGTATTTTTCTCCCTTTGGAAGCCACATATTTAAGGAGTAGGAAATTCAAAACAAACTATATATACAGAATTTAGAAAGTCATGGCATAGGCCCAGAGAAAGGTGCAGGGGAAAAGACCTAAGAAGAAGACCTTAAGTTTACATCTCAGTCTGACCCCAACACAGAATCAGCCTACAACAACAACAAAAAACAAACAGCAAACCCTGGGGAAGAGGGGGAATTTAACTTCCAGAGTTACTACATTATAGGATTCAGTTTTTGTCCAGTTTTCAACAACAACAAATCACAAGGAATACAAAGAAATAGGAAAGTATGGCCCATTCAAAGGAAAAAATTGACAGAATATACTATTGATATATGATGTTAACAGAATAAAGGGGAAAAAACCTACATGACCATCTCGATTGATTCCAAAAAAGCATTTGACAAAATTCAACATCCTTTCATGATAAAAAAAAAACAAACGCTCAATAAACTAGGAATAGAAGGAAACTACCTCAATGTAATCAAAGCCATATATGAAAAACCCACAGCTAACCTTATCCTCAATGGTGAAAGACTATTAGCTTTTCCTCTAAGACCAGGAGCAAGGCTAGCATGCCTATTTTAGCCAGTTCTATTCAACATAATACTGGAAGTTCTAGTCAAAGCAATTAGGCAAGATAAAGAAACGGAAACAGAGAAGTAAATTTATCTGTTTGCAGATGATATGCTCTTAAATGTAGAAAATCCTAGAGATTCCACAAAAAAAAAATGATAGAATAAACAAATTGAGCAAAATAGCCGGATACAAAATCAACAAACAAACATTAGTGGCACTTCTATACACTAACGGTGAACAACCTGAAAAGGGATTTAAGATAATTTCGTTGGCAATACCATCCAAAATGCTTATGAATTTTAACCAAGGAGGTGAAAGATTTGTAAAAGCAAAAACACAAAACACTCCTGAAAGAAATCAAAAACAACATAAGTAAAAAGAAAGGCATCCCATATTCATGGACTGGCTACTTAATATCATTAAGATGTCAACACTACCCACAGTGATCTACAGATTCAATGTAATACCTATCAAAATTCCAATGCTGTTTTCTGTAGAAATAGAAAAATCCATGCTAAAATTCATATGGAATCTCATGGGACCCCTAATAGCCAAAACAATCTTGAAAAAGAACAAAGTTGGAGGACTCACACTAATGATTTCAAAACTTACTAAAGCTACAGTAATCCTAACAGAGTAGTACAGGCTAAAAGACAGACATATAGACCAACGGAATAAAGTAGAGGGCACAGAAGTAAACCCTCACATATATGCTTGCTATGGACTGAACTGTATGCCCCTGAAATTCATATGTTGAAGCCCTAACTTCTCATGTGACTGTGTTGGACATAGGGCTTTAAGGAGTGACTTAGGTTAAATGAAGCCGTAAGGGTAGAGCCCTGATCTGACAGACTTAGTGCCTTATAAGAAGAAACATTACAAGTCTCTATCATATGAGGACACAGCAAGAATATAGCCACTTGCAAGCCTGGAAAAAAGCTCTCACCAGAACCCAACCAGGCTACACCCTGATCTTGGACTTCCAGCCCCCAGAACTCTGAGAAAATTTCTGTTGTTTAAGCCACTCAGTCTATGGTGTTTTGTCATGGCATCCCGAGCTCACTAATACAATGGTCAAGGATGCCAAGACCATTCAGTGGGAGAAAGGACAATCTTTTCAACAAACAGTGCTGGGAAAACTGTATATCCACATGCAAAATAATGAAGTTAGACCCTTACCTAACACCATATCCAAAAATTCTGAGTTGAAAATGGATCAAAGACTGAAACATAAGAGCTAAAACTATAACATTCTTACAAGAAATATAGGACAAAAGTGTCATGACCCTGGATTTGGCAATGATTTCTTGTATATGACACAACAGGTACAGGCAATAAAATTATAAATAAACAAGCTGGACTTCATGAAAATTTAAAACTTTTGTGTATCAACGGATACTATCAACAGAGTAAAAATGCAGCCTACAGAAAAGGATAAAATATTTGGAAATCACATATCTAATAAGGGATTAATATTGGAATACATAGAAAGCTCCCTATTAAGCATATTCATTATGAAATCTCTGTCTAAAAACTATTATCTGACTCATCTGTATAAGTCTCTTTCTATTAGGTGTTGTTTCTCTTGATTTTCTATCAGGTGGTTTTACCTTTTCTTGTGCCTGTTTTTTATGTTGACTGAGCACCAATAAGTGTATATAAACAATTGCAGAGAGACAGTTGGCAGACTAGGATAATTTTATCTTCCACTATAAAAGATTTAACTTTATATCTTGGAGTGGGTAAGGGCACTAGCAATTTTGTGCCATCTAAATCAGATCAAGATTTGAAATAATGTGAAGCCTGCTTTCAGTCCCTGGGTAGGCTGGGCTATTTCAGGTTCATCCTTCCTCTTAGATCTAATCAGGTATTATCCCCTCTATGTAGGCTTGAACTCCAGGTTTTCCCACAGGCTTCATGATTCTGAGTATCTCTACTTAGCTTCTCAGCCTTTTAGCCATCTTTATTAGAAATGACAGATATTTGGGTCTGCAGGAAATGGCAGACACCTCTGGGGGAAAAGCACTTCTAAATGCCAGATTCATCTCTCCTGAATGAACTCTGAGTTGGTCTCATAGGTTTCCACTATATTGTTAGCATTACAAGGTCTCAAACAGATTTTTTGTTTCGATTTCACCCAGCTTTTCTAATTGTTCTCAGTAGGGGAGATGGTCCAAACTACTTGGTCTACCATTATTACTAGAAGCCAAACTCCATACCTTACTTTTTAAAAGCATATTTAACTGTCAAAGTAAATTTTCACAAACTGGTCTGCAGATCATTTATATAAGTATCATCTATGATGCTGGTTTAAAATGTAAATTCCTGAATTCTCTCTCTAATTTAGCTGAGTCAGAAATGCACTTTTAAATAGCATCCCAGTTCACTGGGTACCTACTGAATATATGTATATTAAAAATGAATAACTGGAGAGATACCTTTATTTATACAATGATAATTGACCAGCTAGTCATTAAGTAACTACTACTTAACAGAAGAGTTAAGGGAAGTATTTGTCTTCTAAACAAAAGTTACCAGTATAATTTGCATCTTTAAAATGTTATTAGGTAAAAGTAAGGAGAAATACGAAGCAAACTTCCATAGTTTCAAAATGATCTTTCTTAGTGGCAAACTTTGCACATAAAAAAAATGTTACCTTTATGATCTTTTATTTAAATGTAAACTGTTATTTTAAAACATGATTAGGAGATCTGTATCTCTATGTGTAAAATATGAAATGTAAAGATACAAATCAAGACAATCTCACCTCATTAATAAGATAAAGATATGTTATAATGAGAAACTATCCAATAACAGAAACCATTTTATCTTTTCTGTACTAATTAGGGCTTTTTGTTCAGTGAATTGTGAGATCAAAGAATTATAAGATGAAGATAAATGGTAAGGGTAAACATTATAGAACATATTTAAAACTTAGCCTAATGAATCTTAGTTAAAATTTCCTAATGGTGAGCTTAAAATTTAATGTTTAGGAAGAAATGATAAACAATTTTATTCTCTTACATATATAACCCCCAGTGGCATGTTAGACACCTTATATTTCTTCTTGAAATTTTAAATGTTTATGGCCAGTTCTCATTTAGCTTTTGCTTAGCCAAGCCTTACACAGTAACTTGTATTAAACCTGACTGAAATATTAGTTTCTTTTAACTCTTCAATGTCTGAAAATATAGTTTCATTAATTTCCTTTATTAAAATCTTCAAAATGCAACACAGTTTTCTTGTATAGTCATGCTGAAAGAAATAGAAGCACATAACTATATTCCTTCCAGTTATATGCCATATAATTTTTCATATAATTACACTTTACCAGGTAGGAACATTTTAATCAATTTTATTTCCCTAATATTTGTTTCTACCTATTACTTAGTCATTTTCATAAAAGTTCTGCACAGTCTTTGATCTTTTAACCCAGTCTAACCGTAACACTTCCCAGCACTCTATTCATCCTCTCAGAATCTTCATCTCTGGTAAAAAAAAAAAAAAAGATGACTTTCAATTGCGCTGCCCAATCCTCATGGGATTCTGCCTCTTTAAACCAATGTGTTTTTTCTTCCCGCTCTGTAACTGCCCTCTTTATAAAACTTCCTATGAAACATTTTACAAACACTAAATCCAAACTATTGTGTTACTAGGGAAAAACAGAAAGCCAATAAGATTAAAAGAGAACAACCCAACTACCTGATGGTCAATTCAAGTTATTCAGGCCAAGCGTATTTTGCTTTGGGATGAATTGTATGAATTGGCTGTTTATTTGATTCTGAATTCTACATATAATTGTATCATGCATGATCTGCTCTCTATCCCCCAAATACTACTCTTGAGTCCATAAATTAATCCTCAATAAGAAGCTTCTGGGCATCTACAACATTGAGTTTGAGAATTACAATGTGGGTTTAAAAAAAAAATTGTGTTGCTTAACACATTTTAATTTATGTGCTCAATTTTCTTGTACTTCCTGGTACTCCCATTCTCATTCCAGCCCAATTTATGTTTCTCAATATTAAAGTCAGGGAATCTATCATTTCCTCTCATACAGACAAAGACTGTGTCACTCAACCATACCTGAAGGACTGTATTTACCAAGATTTCCAGTAATAGTCTCTACTTGTCCTCATGAAAATAACCTATAGTGGGGAGAACACTACAGTGCAGAGAACATTAACAGAATAATCTTTCCTAGTTACGATGTGAATTAAGTAAGAAGACAATGCTGGAGTGAAGGCTAGGAGACAATAAATGAAATCATTATTATTAAGTAAAAATTAGTTAATATTTACTTTGGTAAAATTTCATGCCTGAGGGGAAGTTAATTTTAATGGATTTGGTTCACATTTTTCATGGAAATAGTATTAAGAGAAAAATCTCATGGGAATAATGTCAAAATCAATGAAATTAAAATGTTGAGAAAACTTGCCAGGTTAGAAACCCATTGCTATGGCCATAAAATTTCATGTCTCTCACATTTCCTTTCTTAGGCTCAGAAAAGAGCCTAAGACTTGAATTAAGGGTTTAGATGTTTTACTTTTCTCCACTCTGTAAAAATGAGGAGATAAAGGAGGTTGAGAGGAATAGGACTGTGTCCTCCCTTGCCTCTATGATGCCACCTCCAACATAAAAAACGAGATGGTGGCTCACCAAGGAATATTTAAATAAAAAGAATCAAAACAAGTCTGTAAAACACTTGAGGCATTTTAATTGCACTTTTTGTTTGCTGTATATTTTTTCCTTTTTTCAGGGACTTGCAGTGGGAAAGGAAGCTGTGCCCCTGAGAAAGAATTCTCAGTATGCACCATGATTTGTGCTACCTTTGAGGCCTCTGCTCATTAAGAACACCTATGAGTTTCTTCTTTGTTTTTTAAGAGGGCAGAATCCAGTAATAACTCAAGCACCCAGACCTCTCCCCAGACATCATTTTTAACAGTCCAAGAGGAGCTGATTCAAGGTCAGAGGTCATAGACTTTGCTCCATTTGCCAGCTGGCAGTAAGCTCCAAGGACAGAGGGTGCAAGAAGCGTGACGATTCCTCAAGATGCTCATTCACAGAGCACTGAGAATATCCCCACGGATACCTCAGAAATACTCATTTTATCTCAGTTTGGTGGGCTGGGAGAAAAGGGGGTCAATTTTCTGGGGTAGCTTTGCAGATCTTCACATGCTATGATCCCATCTCACTGAAACTGACTTTATTTTACACTAGCACAATAAAGCTTAAGAGAGGATAAAAAGTTTCTATTATAGATAAACATTATCTGCCCTGTGACTCAGAACAGAGCAACACTAACTAAAAGGCAAACATCTGAAACCTCAGTTAAGGCAGAAACAGTGGCTAGTGTAAATACTCTATCTAGAATGATAAGGAAATTTGCAAACAGAAGGAAATGGTGATATTAAAACGTTGATCTACAATTATTTTGGATGAATTCTTTTCTCTCTCAACTTATTCCCCAGTTTTTGTGCACTGGCCCTGTACCACATTCAGAATTTGACTGTTTTTCCTTTCCTAAATGGCTAAACTGAGATGTTGTGTGTAAGAAATGGAAAGTGACAAGATATGACTGAAGCATTGGAAATCAATCCAAACTAAATGTGCTTCTTAACTATAAGTGAACAGTTGAAAACAATCCTCTTTTATAGCCATGGAGATAAATACTCTGTTTTTATTAGGAAAAAATTGCTTTGGACTGAATAAAGTCATTTGATTAACAAGTCAAAGCAGATGGTTTATTGATATTTCAGAAAGGAGTTTACAAGGTCTAGTGAAAAAAGAGACCCAGCTCTGAATTAACAAATTACCTTGGTATATAGGACATTGACAGTTCACTGCTAATAGATTTATGGGCTACTGCTGGATGTTTCATCCCTATTTGGTTTATTATGATACAATATTGGGGCATGGGTAACCTATAGCCTTATTGCAATATACTATATTGACCTTTGACCTTTAGGACCTGACAGCAAAACTATGTATTAGATTTTTAATTTGTCTTAATCTAACAGGATCAACATCACTGTTGTGTGGTTTACTTTGAAGAGGCTATTCAGTGTAACTAACACAAGGCATGCCGGCTTGGGATTTGCTAGAACTCAGTAAGCTAGCTCTGAGAGGTTATAAGAGTCACATAGATAAGATCCATAAGTCATTGACAAAATGGCATGTGGTTTGAGTAAAAAAAGAAGTGTCTATAAGGAATCTCACTGTTCAACACAGAAGGAAGTTATTTTTGTCTCTTAGGAAGTTTCAGACTCTGTATCTGAACATAAATCTTTTGATTTCAATGAACTTAATCTTTTAAAAAATCAGTTTAATTTTTTATCTCTATAAGTTCTTTTTTTAAAAAATCTGCCTGGATATTTGATACTATCTTTTTTTTTTTTTTAAATAATATGACCTTATTTATTATTTATTTATTTATTTATTTACTTTTGGCTGTGTTCGGTCTTCGTTTTTTTTCTGTGCAAGGGCTTTTCTCTAGTTGCGGCAAGCGGGGAACACTCTTCATCGCGGTGCGCGGGCCTTTCACTGCCCCGGCCTCTCCTGTTGCGGGGCACAGGCTCCAGACGCGCAGGCTCAGTAGTTGTGGCTCACGGGCCTAGTTGCTCTGCGGCATGTGGGATCTTCCCAGACCAGGGCTCGAACCCGTGTCCCCTGCATTGGCAGGCAGATTTTCAACTACTGCGCCACCAGGGAAGCCCCGATACTATCTGTTCTTTTCTCATGTTTTCCATTATTTCTGGAATTATTTCCATTAAGTATTTAGAACAGTTATTTTATATTCTCTAATAATGCTATTATTGGAAATTCTTGAGCATCTGCTACTGCTATGTTGTGTCTGTTGATTCTTAAGATGGACTACTTTATTTTCTAATTTTGGGTTATGCGCTCATTTTTAGTGGGGTTCTGTTTTTGGGAATCCCTGGATGAGGGTATGTCTCTCCAAAATTTTTGCTTTTGATTTTTATAGGTGCTACAGGGATCTTTCCAGCCTAGGTTGACTTCTTATGACAGTTTCTTAGTCTGGGAATTCCTGAACAATGCAAGCAATGTAAATTTGATCCCAAATCAAAATGAGGGTAGGTCTGTGGCAATGGATACTAAGGAGAAACTAGATATTTATTTTCTCTCTGTTTCTTTCTCTCTCTCCCCATCCTCTTAATCCAGAGCCCAGGGCTAGTTGGACAACTTTTCTTCAGCTCTTACTGTCCCCAAAAGAAGATTTTTTTTAATGTTCTCCCTCTCGCCTGAGATGTCTTAGAGGATTTCACTTTTATATATGGTACTCTTAGCTACAATTCTGTGCCGTTCACAGCTCCAAGTCCTACATGGCACTTAAAACTTTAAACCCTTGGGTACTGAGACTGGCAAACTGCTCCAGGCAGCTACATGTTGGCTCACGCTTACTCAATTTCTTTATAATCTTTGTTTTGGGTCCCTGGAATATAATTTTTCTTACTTTCATATTAACCCATTTATCCATTCAAAAGGATTTTTAAAATAGTTTACCCAGAAATATCTGATAGCAGTTTTCAGGTTAACATATCCACCAAATTGTCAGGATTGGAAGTCAGAATCTTGTTTTAGAAATGTCTCTTTTCACATAAATAAATAAGGTAGAAGCAGGTAGGAAACTCAAGGCTCAGAAAATTTGTCCTACCAACTTTATTCACTTTATACTTGTGAATAACCTGATTTATTGCATTAGCCTACATATCTCACAATTGCATGTTTCTTCTATTCAGTCTTTTTTAAAATATCCTGGATATTGTGTTCAATATTTTGGGACAGCATATAGAATGACACACTAATGACAGCATACAGCACTTTCTAAAACTCCCATGCAAGGCAACCTACTGAATGGGAGAAAATATTTAAATCATATATCTGATAACGGTTTAATATTCAAAATATATAAAAAACTCATACAACTCAATCACAAAAATAAACAATATGATTGAAAAATGGATAGAGGATCTGAATAGACATTTTTCCAAAGAAGATATACAGATGGCCAACAGGTACATGAAAGGATGCTCAACATCACTAACCATCAGGGAAATGCAAATCAAAACCACCAGGAGATATAACCTCATACCCATTAGAATAGCTATCATCAAAACGACAAATAACAAGTGTTGGCAAGGATGCAGAGACAAGGGAACACTTGTTCACTGTTGGTGGGAATTTAGATAGGTGCAGCCACTCTGGAAAAGAGTGTGGATATTCCTCAAAAAACAAATAATAGAAATATGATATAATCTAGTGATTACTCTTCTGGGTATACATCTAAAGGAAATGAAAACACTAACTCAAATGGATATACGCACCCCAGTGTTCGCTGAAGCATTATTTACAATAGCAAAGATGTGGAAAGAACCTAAGTGTTCATCATCAGATGAAAGGATAAAGAAAATGTGATATATATATAATATATATATAGACATTATTCAGCCATAAAAAATTAGGAAATATTGACATTTACAACAATATGGATGGACATTGAGAGCGTTACGCTAAGTGAAGTAATTCAGACAGAGAAAGACAAATACAATGTATTTCAACTTATACAAAGAATCTTTAAAAAAAAAAACTCATAGATACAGAGAACAGATTGGTAGTCGCCAGATTTGGGGAAAATGGGGTGGGGGGCAAAATGGGTGAAGGAGGTCAAAAGGTACAAATTTCCAGATATAAAATAAATAAGTCCTGGGGATGTAATATATAGCATGGTGACTATAGCTAATAATATTCTATTGTATATTTGAAAGTTGTTAAGAGAGTAGATTTTAAGATTTTTCATCACACAAAAAAAATACTGTGTGTGGTGATGGTTGTTAACTAAACTTATCATAGTGACCATTTTGCAATATATACAAATGTCAAATCATTATGTTGTACAGCTAAAACTAATGTTATATGTCAATTATTTCTCAATAGTAATAAAAACAATCCCTCCTATCCTTGAAATACAAGATCTGCTTTAAGTGGCCCATTTTATGTAAATTATCAAATCATCAAATTTTCATGGTATAGTAAACATTTAGCTTGGCATGGTATTTTCAAAGGGATTTTACATGGAGCATTCCAAATACGGAAATCATTGTATTTAACGAGCTCACAGATGTATTTTAGAAATCTGCAAGCCTTTAAACATTTCTGCTTTTCCATAGGAGCAATGACCAACCAATAAACACAATTAATGCTTCGATCTTTGTGACTCCCATATTCCGTACTGCCATAATACTGGATATGACAATCTCCTTGTGGCATAACATATTTTGACACTACAGATTACTAACCAAAAGATAATAAAAAAGAAGTGATAAAAGGTAAGATTGAGAATTAAAGTTTTGATAGACATCCATACTCCTACCAGACAGAATAAAGATTGAAATGGGGATAAAAGGAAGAAGCCAACAAGGAATAAAATTAGAAAAAAAAATTGATGAACTAATACATTTATCATAGGTTTTCTTCCAGGAGATCACAGACATGTTTCAGAAAATGTTAATTTTATGGCATGTTCTTTAGTATAATATATTTAAATTATTTTTCCTACTCTGTGCTTTTGGAATAGAACTTATTACAAAAATGAGAGAGAAACCACTTACTGATAAAGTAATTCAAGGGCTCTATAAAAACTGTTTTTGAAGTACAAGCAATGAAGTTATTGTTGCCTTAACCATGTGATGAGTGAGACTATATCAATGACATTCTTCTGACCTCTTCTCTCAAAATTTTGCTTTGAGCATTCCTTGGATAATAAGGGAAAAGCATTCATTTAGCAAAAATGTCATTTCAAATTTTAGTTTTGTAAATATGAAAGCAAGATTATTGAATTGAATGGGAAAATTGGTACATAGATAATTCTATTCTTGCCCATTAGACTATCCCAAATAGCTCTTGCTTAGTAACTCAACTTGTTATTTGGGTATGGGGTTCTTATTCAACTTTGACATTTATACTCATCATCTGACGACTCCTGCTTATGGTTCAGTCTCTGGTTCAAAACACACACACACATACACACACACACATACACACCTTACATACTTTATACTGAAGCTTACACTCAATTCTGCCATTAGTTTATTGTTTTCTGCTTGGTCCTCCCAAAATACTAAGAATGAAAGTAGGGCAGTTTAAAGAACATGTCCAAGAAGTTGTGACATTTTATTACTAAAGCTAGAGGAAGCAATGGAATAGAAGAACAGGTGTTGCCTTTCAAAAATTATACCACAAACTCAATATTAACTCTGGTGCAAGAACAAAAACTCACTCCTACATTTTGAAAATTTGTCTGAAAGAAAATGAATCAGATGATGTTTTCCTTAGGAAAATAAGAGGAAAAGGCTGAGTTATTCTGAATTGGTGGAAGGGAAAATATCAGAAATCCGGAAGTACATGTTAATTTGTATCAAATTTTAGCTCTGCAGTGTTGCTAAACATCATCTGCATCTGATGGTGACATAGTGATGAATGGGACATGAATACATCTTTTATTGCCTCTCCCAGTTTTCTTTAGTGATTGGTGGACAGCTGGATACAGGAATTCTTATGATTTGTTCTGTGGCCTTTTTTCAACCCTCTACTGTAATAGGATCTGCAGAAATAATTTAAAATGCTGAAAGATAATTTAGTGTTTTCTCTATGCCTTCTCTCCTCCACCTCCTTTACACTTTCCACAAGCACTAGGTACCCTCCAAGTGAACTAATCCTACTGTAAAATATTATTTCTGTTCTTCATTCTTCTAATCTATCAACTGTCCTCAGTTTTATTTACAAGGCTTTAGATTAACTGTGATGGAAATCACTGTTCTTGATTTCTGTCTTTTCTTCAGACTTTACTCTTCTCATTTATTCTTTTAAAAACTGCTATTTTTTCTCTCTCTCTCTCCACTTTTCTGTTTGTCCATGAGAGTGGTATTATATAAATATAGAATTGTAGAATTTCAGTTTTCATTCTCTCAAGATTTTATTCAAGAATTCTTACTCTTTGGAAAAATAAACCCCAATTATCAGTATGGTTTTAAATATCTGGGTAAATACATTTTTTGTAAACAAAAATGTTTATTTTATAATTGAAAATTGAAAGTGAACCTATAAAGTAATAATAAACAAGACTTGTTAAATGATATAGCCCACCCAAAATAAACTGTAGGATAAGAGGAGACGTGAACAGCTAAGAAGCTGAACATATTGCTAGGTGACTCTGGAGCACAATCTGCTATGGTTCAAGGACAGAACACTGATAATGTGATACCAAGTCTATAGAGTTAGCCTTAAACAATGGAGGGATGCAAACCTAAGCATTTTTGCTTCAGTGAAACCACTTCTAATGAGATCATAAATGTGTTTCAGAAAGAAAGTGAAGCATTTCAAATTGTGTGTATCTTTCAGATCTGAACTACTTGTCATGACTAGGGTACCTCCAGTCCTTCCTCCTTTTAAGCAATCTTTAGGAGTTGAGACATGCTTATGGAGGAATATACAATGAGCCTCCAAGTCAAAGTAACTCCGTTTTAGAAGCGAGAGTTGTGATAAAAGGCACACACAGATATAAGTGCCAGTATAAGTGATACACTGAATAACTGTTTGGGTTAATGAAGTCCACCAAGTAGCTCTAGGAAGAACCATAATGCTAGCCCAATTTCCGCCACTCCCAAATTGGCATAAATTCCCTTTTATCAGTTGCCCATGGCTTGTCTTTAATCTTGAGTTTTAACCTCTAAAGATAAATGAAAGCGTATTTAAAGGCAGGAAAAAACTTGGGGGTTGTAGTCACAAATTAATCAAATTTATGATGTAAAGGAGGGTTGCAGTTACAACTGTATGCTTTTTGAAAAGCATACAGTTAAAATGAAGAATATTATAAATGAAATGAATAAATGAGAAATGAATTTTAAAAACTGTATAGGAAGTAGAAAAGGGGAGAATGAAAGGACATAATATGCTAATCATCAAGGAAAGCAGACTTAAAATAGGAGACAAAAAACCAAAACAAAATAATGCTCAATATGGCAGTTCAAGGAAATCAAAAGGGATTAAAAATAGATTCAGAAGAGAGTGGGATAGGACACTACAAAGCACAAAAAGTGAGATCTGGCAGGAATGTTAAATAGCTCTTTTGCTTAACTTTCTGTAAAAATGTTAATAATAAGAAAATTAAGAACATTATACAAGACACCAGCAATTGCACCCAAAAGTTGAAAAAAACTATAAACCTAAAGGGTTAATAAGGAGATTGTAAAGAACAATTTATGTAATTATATTTAAATCTACAGTTTTGTATGAAGTAGTCTCAAGAATGAAACTATGGAACACCCATAATTAATCTTGGAGTCCAGTGTTAAACCCATTATCAAAGGACAAACAAAAAACAGACAGACAAAAAGATTCTACTTCCACATTCTCAAGATAACAGAATTTGAAACCTTGTGTTACATAGCCTGGCATAAGTTCCATGAAAACTATAAACTCACTGCTAATTCATATGTAAAGAGCGAAGAGAAAGATGACTAATTGATTACTAGCAACCCGAATTTTTCCTAAATAATCCTTATCAAATAAACCACATAGGATTTTCATAAAACTTGGAATTTACTTAATGACAATTTAGAATGGAGAGAGCAAGAATATATGGATATCATGAGGCATTTTGCAATACTGACTTACTATTTTAAAAACTTGTGATAATGAATAGATTCCAAGAAAATAAAAGTATCATGGGCTCATTTCTATATGACAGAGTCTGTAAAGGTGACACTGAAGTCCCAGTATTTCATTTTGGTCACATATTGCCTGATTACATGCAGTTGTAATGAACTGAGTGCAAAAGAAAGTGAACTAAAAGCTCATCATACCGTATGTTAGAGTTTGATTAATAAGCCAGGAATAAAGAATAGTCATCTACGGTGAAAGGAATAATAATAGAAAAACTATGAGAAATGGAGTTAAACCCTACATTACTTTCCCTTTTTATCAGTGTCTAAACTAAGCATTGACTCTTTTTTTTTAAGTTAATGGAACACATATCCTACTCCTAGATTTTACGCACAAGGAAAAGATGCGATTCTTTTGAAATTTCTTATCAAAATTTTGTGGAAAAGATAGAGTAGTATGGGAGGAAATGAGTTGGGAAGAAAAAAGAAAACATTTTAAACTGGCATTTAGAGATATTTGTAGAACTCAGGGATGCTTCAGAAATCTAAATGGGGACACCAATTTGAAAGATATTATAGATTCTATTATGAATACCTTTAATAAATGTCAACATCCCTATAAAGGAAAGTAACAATAACTCAGTGAATTCAAATTATGATGAAAAGATTAGAAGATAAACACCTGATGAAGTTTTCCAAATGATCTAAATGGTGTTACATTTTGTAACTCAAAGTTTGGAATACTTGCTTGCTTTTTTTCTACATAGTATAGGAAGTGGATTACAATAATACAAGAAAGAGTGTAGAGATCTCATTTCACGATTAGAATATGTGAATGACAATAATAATAGAATGGAAATCTAATGTCATAATTAGGACAATTCCATAATTATTTTAATATTTGGCTCTAAATAAAAGTATGAAAAATAAGCAGCAATAAACTGTAGTTAGGAAAAAATTCTTAGGGAGATTCTCTGAAGAGACAGAACAACTGAGTAACATAAACGATGAAGACAAAAATGGAAGAGCCAGACTCAAAACAACTTACCTATTTGTTAAAGTGAAATAGTAATCATATCTTTAAAATGATGAATTTCTGAAATAACTAGACAAAATGAGGCAATCAGTAATTCTAATCTTAATTTTCATAGAAGTAGCAAGAAAATATCCCCCATCATCTTCCAAATGTTCCCTAAAAATACTTTTCAGAATCTAGGACAAACCCATATAGTAAGGTAATGTAAGTTTATGTAATGACTATGGTTCCTAAACTTAATTCATTACCCAAAAGCAGTAGTAGAACCTGATAAATTAGAAAAAAAATTTACACATATCATGAACGTCAGATCCATAGTAAGTTATAAGGGCTCCTAGAAATCTCTAACTTTCTGAGATTTGAAGGGTGGTGAACAACTAGTGACTCCCACAAATATACTCTGGCATTACTTCTGGAAACTGAGTACCATGCTGGTTCAGCTATAGGTATGACAAAGTATGGCAAGTCTCATGTTATACTTATATCATAAAGCCTGTTTATACATTATGACTATATTGATTATATTCAGAATGGAATGTTGGAACATATTCTACCAAAATCTACATGAAAAACCAACATCAGAATCCAAAAAATCCAGGTCTAGCAGCAAATTTCTTGACCTATATCATACCAACTCCTTTTCCCCTTAGGTCTTTATTTCTAAATCAGAGATGTACATACAAGTGTTTGTGTATTTTAACTGTTGTCAGGACTGAAGTTTTACAACTTCAGAATTACTGTAGTAGCAAAAAAGAGAGTATTTCTCATCTTTGTGCACATTATAAAGAATCCAGAGCTTGTGTTATACTTGGCAGTAGTAAGGATGTTGGAAATAAACATATTCTACATTTAACAAAAACCTATCTTGTAGTTTACAAATATAAAATACATTTTAACAATATAGAGTTTATTTAAAGATGCCAGAGTTACATGAGATTATCCCAATCCATGCCTATATAAAGATCAATATATCACAGGTGATGACAGCTCGAGTAAAGCAAGAAGGATGATGAAAACGGACAATGATAGCTAAGCTTCAGAGTGAATGAAACACACAGAGAAATCTTAAGACTTCTTAGAGGGTGGATATAGATTTTGACTGGTTTATTATGGAGAGGATCAAAAGTCATAGGCTAAATGGGTCTTAGGATGAAATCTGAAGAGTCAGGAAGACTACTCAATACTTCTTTTCAAAGGTGCTTCCAGGTGGTGGGACAAATAAGAGAAATCTATCACCTACCATGATACAAAGATTAAAGGAAAATCCAGAGAAATCTGGAAATTTGCAAAATGAAATGGACTAATAAACTGTTGCTCCTGTAAAAAGCAAAGGAAACAGTTCAACAATTTAATTTCACTACTGTTTAACCAAGTTTGCATTCAATTGTAACAAACATCTTGCTGCTCAGTTTTTCTGTTTTACAATCCATCATAAAAATTATTTGATGGAAATACAGGAAGCTGGTAAAGTCCGGAATTCACAGCTGTCATTTTAATGAAGAATATTAGGGAAATGATTAAAATGAAAGATAATTGACCCTACCTAAGATCAGGAGCCCTTCTCAACAATAAGTAGTCAAAATGGCTCCTAATATTTTGACTATAACATGGTGAAAGATTTCAAGATAAAAAGACATGCTAGGCAGCAAAGAACTCATGGTCAAGGGAATAGTCTTAGTTTCTAAGGAAGCGATACAGATGTTAAGACTAAATAAAAATTTTTAAATAGTAACTAATGGCATCCAGGATGACAAGGATATTGAGGAATATGAAGCTTTCTAAAGAAACTAATTACATTCCAGATGAGCAAAATTAGTAAACCAGATTCTTCTATGCTTTAAATTGGTGGACATGATCAGTTTACTATCTGTTGTTGAAGTGACTGTAGAAATGACAGCTATGCCTCTGACAGATGGGTGAGAATAAAATTATGATAGAGTTACCTCAGGAATATAAAGAAGGTATGTTTTTGGAGTTTGCTATAAAAATATCTAAGACAATAATGAACAGTATGAACTGTTCAGGTATAGAAGCATCATGCCCCTTTTTTATTTCTTATCATGAAGTTTTTCAAAGAATTAATGATAAAGGTGCTTATGTCTAACCTTTTAACCTCTCCATCCTTCTGGTATTTGGAGTTCTGAATTTAATGAGAGTTAAGATTAGGCTTTCTAATAATGAATAATGTAATACCAAGCATACCACCTAGGCAACTAGAGCCCAAATTAAGGGAGTTCTTATTGTACTTTATATATTCTTGCTGTATATTATATGTGATATTTGCTATATTTTATTTTGAAGAGCTGTTCTCTAACAGTGGGGAGGTTTATTGAAAGAAGTGAATGGGTGATATTCTATTTTGTTTTGTAAAGATTTCAGAACAACCAAATTGTGTTTGTACTTACAGGTATTCAAGTAGCCAAACGATTAACACAAAATATCCTCAAAGCATGAGAAGGGACCTTAGAAATGATTTGGTCCAGTCTTCCATCCAGTGTAGGATTCTCCTCAGTTTCTCAAAAACCAAAAAATCAATTTATTTTATGGTCTAACACCCTTTCACCAACCACATGGGGGTGGTCTTTCCTTCAACTCTGTGCTGTCCACGATGTTAGGTATAAAAGGAGGAGTTTGAGACAAGATCTCAAATATTCCTTTACACTCATTGATTCTCATATATTTGCTGCCACCTGGAACTTACTGAGCTTAAACATTATGTGTGCTCTCATGATTATGAATATTTTTAAGTGAAAAAGTTAAAGAAGTATTCTTATTCTAAAACCATAAAAAATGAAGGCTCATACAGAGTTTTTCATGTTGAGCAAACTTTTAAAAAGCATCAAGACTTTCCAAGATGGTGGAGGAGGAGGAGGAGGACGTGGAGTTCATCTCTCCCCACAAACGCATCAAGAATACATCTACACACGGAACAATTCTAACAGAGCATCTGTTGAATGCTAGCAGAGGACACCTAAAAAGACAAGAAAGATCCCCACGTAACTGGGTAGGATGAAAGAAAGAAGAAGAGAAGAGGAAGAGGAGAGGAAACGGGACAGGACTTGCACCCCTGGAGGGGAGCTGGAAGTGAGCAGAGGTTCCCGCATCTCAGGAAGCTCCCTCCCTGGCGGGGAGATCAGCAGGGACAGAAGGGGAGTTTCAGAGACTCGGAGGAGACCAGCAACCAGCCTGTGGCAGACAGGACAGACTGAGACTTACACAGATGGTCAGTGCCACAGCCCTGCACACCCCAGCCTGAGAAGGGTGTCTGCCAGTGCACACAGGGGCGGGGTGCTGGAACATGGGGCTTGGAGAGCAGACCCAGGGAGGGGACCACTGTTGGCTGTGAGGAGACAGCCTAAGGGGATGGGAGTGAGGAGTTCTGCAACTGGAAATGCTCATGGAGGAAGCCCAGATGGCCACAGGAGCGAAGTGCCATTGTTGAGTGATGTGCAAAGAGGGGGGCGGCCACTGCAGCTTCTCTCCTCACATGCTGGCCCCTGCCTCCATGGGCAACCAGGGAGGGCTCCCACAGTAGTCGGCTCGCATGCCACTGGCATCGCCTCCTCTGCACCGCCTCCCCTCCCCCACCGCTCGCTATCCCAGCACCATCCTGCCTGGGCAGTCCATTCACCCCGACTGCCGCCTGATGGGCTCGTGCATTACCAATCGCTACCTTAGCACCTTCCAGCCCGGGTGGCCCACTCACCCCAATTGCTTCCTTGGCTGTTTCCTGCCTGATGGGCTCCTGTGCTCCGGCAACCTCTGGAGCAGACTCCAGTGCAAGGAATACAGGCAGAGGTGGGGCTGAAATCAGAGCTGAGCCCCAGGGACCCTGTGACTAAGGAAGAAGAGCTGAAATCTCTCCTTACAGCTGCACAAACCACAGTTACACCTCCGCAGACAGTCGCCTAAATTCACCACCTGTGAAACATCCAAAAGGACAACAAGTGCTCCTGCAGCTGGGACAGGTCTGGCTTTAGCAGCTGTGGGCTTTGTGGGCATGAACACATGGAGGTTTGGCAAAGCCAGAGTCTGAGCTGTCTCCATAGCTCCCACTGTGGGTCCAGGTACACAACTACTGCAGTCCTGGGACCTGACCTCAGTGGATATGCACTGGTGGCTTGGTGAAAACAATGCCTGAGAGTCACCAGGGCCAACTGCCAGCATATCCACAGATAAGGTGGGACTGAGAGCTTTGTCAACAACAGTGTACTTTGTGAGCCCACACAATGGGTGAAAGGGGACACAACAGAGCACATTCACAAGTGAAGAGCTCCAAAGGAGGAATACCCAGTGGTTTCTCTCCCAGTGGGAGTGCTCCAATCCCGCCTACCTTGCACTGCAGATAAGAAAGAAAGCTAAGAAACAGATATGGGGCCTCTACTCCAACAACTAGAGAACAGACCCTGCCCCTGACAGGGCAGTGACAACCACAGAGCAAAGGGTGTGCCCTGCTCAATATCCAGGGTAGGCTCTGGTCACCAAAACATCAGTCAAACCCCCTATCAAAGGTGTAATGGCACAAGCCTCTGGACCAACCTCACCCACAAGGGGGCAGACACCAGAAGAAAGAGGAACTACAATCCTGCAGCCTGTAGAAAGGAGACCAAAAACACAGTAAGTTAAACAAAATGAGATGACAAAGAAATATGTTGCAGACAAAGGAAAAAGATAAAAACCTTCAAGAATTACTAAATTAAGGATGATATGGGGGGCTTCCCTGGTGGCGCAGTGGTTAAGAATCCGCCTGCCAATGCAGGGGACATGGGTTCAAGCTCTGGTCTGGGAAGATCCCACATGTCACGGAGCAACTAAGCCGGTGTGCCACAACTACTGAGCTGCACTCTACAGTCCGCGAGCCACAACTGCTGAAGCCCGCACACCTAAAGCCCATGCTCCGCAACAAGAGAAGCCACTGCAATGAGGAGCCCGTGCACCACAACGAATAGTAACCCCTGCTCGCTGCAACTAGAGGAAGCCCGCGCACAGCAACAAAGACCCAACACAACCAAAAATAAATAAATAAATAAATAAATTTAAAAATAAAGAGAGGATATAGGCAACCTACCTGAAAAAGAATTCACAGTAATGACAGTAAAGATGATTCAAGGTCTCAGAAAGAGAATAGAGGCACGAATTGAGAAGATACAAGAAATGTTTAAAAAAACACAGAAAAACTAAAGAACAAAGAAACAGAGATGAACACTACAATAACTGAAATGAAAAATACACTAGAAGGAATCAATAGCAGAATAACTGAGGCAGAGGAACGGATAAGTGAGCTGGAAGACAGCATGGTGGAAATCACTGCTGTGGAACTGAATAAAGAAAAAAGAATGGAAAGAAATGAGGACACTCTCAAAGATCTCTGGGACAACATTATAAGCACAAACAATCGAATTATACAGGTCCTAGAAGAAGAAGAAAAAGAGAAAGGGCCTGAGAAAATATTTGAAGAGATTATAGTGAAAAAATTCCCTAACATGGGGAAAAAAAATTCACCTAAATCCAGGGAGTGCAGAGAGTCCCATACAGGATAAACCCAAGGAGGAACACGCCAAGACACATATTACTCAAACTAACAAAAATTAAATACAAAAAAAAATATTAAAAGCAACAAGGGAAAAGCAGCAAATAACATACAAGAGAATCCCCATAAAGTCATTAGCTAATTTTTCAGCAGAAACTCTGCATGCCAGAAAGGAGTGGCATGATATATTTAAAGTGATAAAAGGGAAAAACCTACAACCAAGAATACCCTACCCAGCAAGGCTCTCATTCATACTCAATGCAGAAATCAAAAGCTTTACAGATAAGCAAAAGCTAAAAGAACTCAGCACCACCAAACCTGCTTTTCAACAAATACTAAAGGAACTTCTCTAGGCAAGGGAAAAAAACATAAGGAGGCCACAACTAGGAACAAGTAAATCACAAGTGGGAAAGCTCATGCATAAAGGCAAAGATATAGCAAAAGAAGGAAATCATCCATACACAAATATGATAACAAAACCAGCAACCATGAGATGAGGAGAGAACAAATGCAGGAAATGGAAACTGCATTTGAAAATAAGAGACCAGCAATTTAAAACAACCTTGTACACAGACTGCTTTATCAAAACCTCATAGGAAATGCAAACCAAAAAACTACAATAGATACACACACAAAAAAGAAAAAGCAACCCAAACACAAAACTAAAGATGGTCATCAAACCACAAGAGAAGAGAACAAAAGAGGAAGGGAAGAAAAAAGACCTATAAAAACAAGCCTAAAACAATTATGTAAATGGCAATAGGTACATACGTATTGATAATTACCTTAAATGTAAATGCATTAAATGCTCCAACCAAAAGACATAGAATGGCTGAATGGATACAAAAGCAAGACTCATATACATTCTGTCTACAAAAACCCACTTAAGATCTAGGGACACATACAGACTGAAAGTTACGGGATGAAAAAAGATATTCCATGCAAATGGAAATCAAAAGAAAGCGAGGGGGCTTCCCTGGTGGCGCAGCGGTTGAGAATCTGCCTGCCAATGCAGGGGACACAGGTTCGAGCCCTGGTCTGGGAAGATCCCACATGCCACGGAGCAACTGGGCCCGTGAGCCACAACTACTGAGCCTGCGCGTCTGGAGCCTGTGCTCCTCAACAAGAGAGGCTGCGATAGTGAGAGGCCCGCGCACCGCGATGAAGAGTGGCCCCCGCTTGCCACAACTAGAGAAAGCCCTCGCACAGAAACGAAGACCCAACACAGCCATAAATAATAAATAAATAAATAAATAAATAAAATAAAACATTGTGTCCAAGGGTTATAAAAAAAAAAAAAAAAAGAAAGCGAGAGTAGCAATACTCATATCAGACAAAACAGACTTTAAAATAAAGACTGTTACAAGAGACAAGGAAGGACACTACACAAGGGATAAATCCAAGAAGATATAACAATTGTATATACATATGCACCCAATATAGAAGCACCACAATATATAAGGCAAATGCCAACAGCCATAAAAGGGGAAATTGACAGTAATACAATAATAGTGGGGGACTTTAACACCCCACTTTCATCAATGGACAGATCATTCAAACAGAAAATTAATAAGGAAACACAAGCCTTAAATGACACATTAGACCAGATAGACTTCATTGACATTTATAAGACACTCCATCCAAAAGCAACAGAATATACTTTTTACTCAAGTGCAAATGAACTTTATTCAGGATAGATCACATCTTAGGTCAAAAATCAAGCCTCGGTAAATTTTAGAAAATTGAAAACATATCAAGCATCTTTTCCGACCACAACGGTATGAGATTAGAAATCAATTACAGAGAAAAAAAAATGTAAAAAACACAAACACATGGTAGCTAAACAATATGTTACTAAATAACCCATGGATCACTCAAGAAATCAAAGAAGACATCAAAAAATACCTAGAGACAACTGACAAGAAAAACATGACAATCCAAAACCTATGGGACACAGCAAAAGCAGTTCTAAGAGGGAAGTTTATAGCAATACAATCTTACCTCAGGAAACAAGAAAAATCTCAAATAAACAACCTAACCTTACAACTAAAGCAACTACACAAAGAAGAACAAACAAAACACAAAGTTAGTAGGAAGAAAGAAATCATAAAGATCAGAGCACAAATAAATGAAATAGAGACAAAGAAGACACTAGCAAATATCAATCAAACTAAAAGCTGGTTCTTTGAAAAGATAAACAAAATTGATAAAACTTTAGCCAGACTCATCAAGAAAAAAAGGGAGAGGACTCAAATCAATAAAATTAGAAATGAAAAAGAAGTTATAATGGACACAACAAAAATACAAAAGGTCATAAGAGATTGCTACAAGCAACTATATGCCAATAAAATGGACAACCTAGAAGAAATGGACAAATTCTTAGAAAGGTACAACCTTCCAAGACTGAACCAGGTAGAAATAAAAAAAGTGAACAGACCAATCACAAGTACTAAAATTGAAACTGTGATTAAAAATCTTCAAACAAACAAAAGCCCAGGACCAGATGGCCTCACAGGTGAAATCTATCAAACATTCAGAGACGAGTTCACACCTACACTTCTGAAACTATTCCAAAAAATTGCACAGGAAGGGACACTCCAAAGCTCATTCTAGGAGGTCACCATCACCCTGATACCAAAAAAAAGAAAATTACAGGCCAATATCACTGATGAACATAGACAAAAAAATCCTCAAAAAAAGACTAGCAAACCAAATCGAACAACACATTAAAAGGATCATACACTATGATCAAGTGGGATTTATCCCAGGGATGCAAGGGTTTTTCAATATCTGCCAATCAATCAGTGTGATACACCACATCAACAAATTGAAGAAGAAAAACCATATGATCATCTCAATAGATGCAGAAAAACCTTTTGACAAAATTCAACACCCATTTATGAGAAAAACTCTCCAGAAAGTGGGCATAGAAGGAACCTACCTCAATAAAGGCCACGTATGACAAACACAGAGTAAAAATCATTCTCAATAGTGAAAAACTAAAAGCATTTCCTCTAAGATCAGGAACAAGGATGTCCACACTTGCCACTATTATTCAACATAGTTTTGGAAGTCCTAGCCACGGCAATCAGAGAAGAAAAAGAAATAAAGGGTATCCAAATTGGAAAAGAAGAAGTAAAACTGTCAGTGTTGGCACTTGACATGATTCTATACATAGAAAAATCCTAAAGATTGCTACCAAAAAGCTACCTAGAGCTCATCACATGAATTTGGTAAAGTTGCAGGATACAAAATTTACACACAGAAATCTCTTGCATTCTTATACACGAACAAAAGATCAGAAAAAGAAATTAAGAAAAAAATCCCATTTACCATCACATCAAAAGGAATAAAATACTGAGGAATAAACCTAGCTAAAAAGGCAAAAGATGTGGACTCAGAAAAATACAAGACACTGATGAAAGAAATAAAAGATAACACAAACAGATGGAGGTATACCATGTTCTTGGATTGGAAGAATCAATATTGTGAAAATGACTACCCAAGGCAATCTACAGATTGAACGCAATCCCTATCAAATTACCAGTGGCATTTTTCACAGAATTAGAACAAAAAATTTTACAGTTTGTATGGAAACACAAAAGACCCCGAATAGCCAAAGCAATCCTGAGAAAGAAAAACGGAGATGGAGGAATCAGACTCCCTGACTTCAGACTATACTACAAAGCTAGTCATTAAAAACAGTATGGTGCTGGCACAATAACAGAAATATAGATCAATGGAAAGGGATAGAAAGCCCAGAAATAAAACCACACACCTACGGTCAACTAACATACAACAAAGGAGGCAAGAATATACAATGGAGAGGAGACAGTCTCTTCAGTAAGTGGTGCTGGGAAAACTGGACAGCTACATGTAAATGAAAGAAATTAGAACATTCTCTAACACCATACACAAAATAAACTCAAAATGGATTAAATACCTAAATGTAAGACTGGATACTATAAAATTCTTAGAGGAAAACATAGGCAAAACACTCTTTGACATAAATCACAGCAATATCGTTCTGTATCCACCTCCTTGGGTAACGAAAATAAAAACAAAATAAACAAATGGGATCTAATTAAACTTAAAAGCTTCTGCACAGCAAAGCATACCATAAAGAAAATGGAAAGACAACCCACAGATGGGAGAAAAATATTTGCATATGAAGCGACCGACAAGGGATTAATCTCCAAAATATACAAACAGCTCCTGCAGCTCTATTTCAAAAAAACCCAAACGACCCAATCAAAAAATGGGCAGAAGATCTAAATAGACATCTCCCCAAAGAAGACATACAGATGCCCAAGAGACTCATGAAAAGATACTCAACATCACTAATTATTAGAGAAATGCAAATCAAACTACAATGAGGTATCACCTCACATTGGTCAGAATGGCCTATCATCAAGAAGTCTACAAAAAATAAATGCTGGAGAGGGTGTGGAGAAAAGGGAACCCTCCTACACTGTTGGTGCGAATGTAAATTGGTACAGCCACTATACAGAACAGTATGGAAGTTCCTTAGAACCTAAAAATAGAGCTACCACATGACCCAGCAAACCCACTCCTGGGCATATATCTGGGAAAAAAACATAGTTCGAAAGGATACACCACACCCCAAAGTTCATTGCAGTGCTGCTTACAGTAGACAAGACATGAAAGCAACCTAAATGTCCATCTACAGAGGAATGGATAAAGAAGATGTGGTAAATGTATACAAGGGAATATTACTCAGCCTTAAAAAAGAATGAAATAATGCCCATTTGCAGCAACATGGATGGACCTAGAGATTATCATGCTAAGTGAAGTCAGACAGAGAAAGACAAATATCATATTGATATCACTCATATGTGGAATCTTAAAAATGATACAAATGAATTTATGTACAGAACAGAAACAGACTCAGAGACTTCAAAAAGAAACTTATGGTTATCAAAGGGTAAAAGGTGGGGGGGTGGGGAGGGATAAATTAGGAGTTGGGATTAACATATACACACGACTATATATAAAACAGATAATCAACAAGGACCTACTGCATAACACAGGGAACTGTACTCAACACTCTGTAATGGCCTATATGGGAAAAGAATCTTAAAAACAGTGGATATATATATATATATATATATACATATGTATGTGTAACTGATTCACTTTGCTGTACACCTGAAACTAATACAACATTGTAAATCAACTATACTCGAATAAAATGTTTTAAAAAGATAACAAATTTTTTAAAAAAGCATCTATTTTACAACACTTAATAAGCATATTGTAGTCGTCCTGAAAAAGAGATTTCTTTATTTATTATTCTGAAAGACTCCTTGCCAATGGGTGATAACATCTGGGGCTACCTGATTTATGCAGTGACCATTAGAATATTGCCTTGCTAATGGAATTCTGATCTGTAGTTAGTTATTTTGGTTGTTATTTACTCAGATATCAATTCCAATACTCTCCTCAGATGTTTACTCTTGCTTATGCTCTTTGTTCTATGGCTGCTGGTGGGGGTACAAGCAGGTATTTGCAAATAAGGCTTGCAGGCATTGAGGTGTAGATGTGACAGAGGCCGAAGTCAGTTTTGACAAGCAATCAAGGAAGCCTATACATAATTTAATATAAATTAAAATAAGAACATATTAGAAGAAGCAATTGTAAATTTAATTTGGGAGAGAAGAGGAAGATTAAAACGAGTTAGGGAAGCTGCTCTGAGGCTTAGTGTAAGTTATGATCTGAGGAAGGAAGTGTCACTATATGGGACATGGAAGTAGATCAGCAGTTATCAATGAAAGACGAGTAAAAATAGCTTCAAGTACAATTTGCTGAAGATCAATATACTTGTCTGCAGGGTTGCCTAAGGCTTATCATTTTTATTACTACTTCTACTTTGTCAACAGCAGTTAAGTACCAACTTGACACAAAATGAGTTCTGTCCTACCTGATGTCATTTTACTAGAAGTATGAAGAACGGACTATTTTATTCTTTGCCTCTGTGGCATGCAGTAATATGTAGTCATAATCTTCAAAATCACTATGTCATAAATTCATATCTTACTTTGTTTATTATTTTCACCCTTAGGTCTTTTTGACCATTTGACGACTTTTCAGATTTCGCTCTCCTTTGAATACCTATTTTTATGTTTTTCTCCTAAAGCACTTGTAGTTTCTATTTTGAGAGGCAGAATCTCATTTTGTTGTTTTCATTCCATATTTCTAAGCTCTCTGTGTACCTTTATATTGCTTTGCTGCCCTTACTGTTGTTTGCATAACCTCCCAATTTAATATCATCTGTGGATTCTATTAAATTCATTTTACTCCCTATTCTACATCATTAATGCAGCAAGCTATACGATAGGACAAAACACTGATCTCTGCAGCACCTAGACATATTCCCCAATTTGATACATTTTCCACTTATGGTTTATCACTATTTTTATGGTTCTCCAGCCAGTTTTGAATACATGTGACTCTGCTTATATCCAGGACCATCTGATTAATTGTGCATAGATGTCATGAGATACTACTGCATCATAGGCTCATGAAATTTCATAAATATCTATATCTATGGTATTTTTTCATTTACTAATATTATATATAGAAAACTCACATTCTCAGACTACTAGCTCAATGTTTATATTCTAGAAATCTCTACATATTTATTTCTCTTTTAATATTTGCACCATTACTTTCCACGTAATGACTACAAATGACACAATGATTTTTAATTTTTAACACTCTTTAACTTTTAATTTTGGAATAATTTTAGACTTACAAAAAGTTACAAAGATAGCAGAGTGAGCTCCCTTATACGATCTAGGACACCACATTGCAATTAGTGATCATGTCTCCTTAGTCTCAATGATCTGTGACAATTTCTCAGTCTTTCCTTGTTTTTCATTACCTTGACACTTCTGAGGAGTGCTGGTCAGATATTTTATAGAATGTCCCTCATTTTCGGTTTGTCTAATGTTGTCTCACAATAAGACTGGGGGTTACAACTTTTTGGGTAGACCTATCACAGAGGCTAAATACCCTTTACATTTCATCATACTGGGGGTATATGGCATTAACATGACTTATCATCACTGGTGATGTTAACTTTGATCACTTGTTTAAGGTGTGTCTGCCAGCTTCCTCCAGAGTAAGTTAGAAATTTTCCCTATCCACACTCTGTCCCATGCATTCTCTGTGAGGGTTATTATAATGCTCCCAAAGGAATAAAGTTCTTGGGGGGAAAATTTACTTTTTCATGCATAAAACATGGATATACATATAACACATAAACAGATTATAAAGTATATTTGTGGTATTGAAAATTTCATCAGGAGTGTGGGGGAGGGTGTTAAGCAAAAATGTCTAAAAAGGCTCATGTGTGTGTCCTGTGTGTGTGTTTGATGGTGGGGGTGATAAAAAAAGAAGAAGAAAAAAAAGGACTAACAGATTCTCTCTATTCACTGGAATCAAGTTACTAAGCCAGCCTACATCCAAGCAGAGGGAATTAAGTTCTACCTCCTAGAGAAGGGAGTATCTACATATGCTATTTGGAATTTTTCTCTAAAAATATTCTTTTTTTAAAAGTCAATTTTGGTCTATTTTCTGTCAATAGCTTGGGTCTGTGTATTAGTTTGGGTTTCCCAAAAGCAGATGCAAAGATGGTATTAAACATGCAGGAGACTTACTTTTGAAAGACAACAAAGTGGGAGCAAGGGAAGGCAAGAAAGCCTTAGGATACCTGTGATGGAAAAATGGAGGATGGAAGACTGGGTAGGAAGAATCTCAGACTGCAACACAGTTCTAAGAAGGTTTTGGCCCAGTCAATTGGGAGTCCTTTGCAAAATATTCCATTAAAGGAGTCCTATATCTCATAGAAAAGAACCTGGATTACAACCTCCACCATATGGGCTCATGGCCTGGAAGGATCACTTGGGAATCATGGCCTTGGCATGAACTTGGGAATGGGTTCTAAAAGACAGCAGCACCTGCAGCCATCAATCAATTATGTTCCCTACAGCAGGAGGGTCGAAGTAGTACATTTTCATGGCCACTGCAGTCGATAATTTTACACAGTCTTATTAAAACACCAGAAATTATTTTTGAAATAATATTACCTAATTCCTTCCCCATTCTAGGAGGTATCTTTTTACTTCTTTAAATATAGCTGCATATAATACAATAACCAACAATTTCTTAGAAACCATACTTTTGTTTTTCCATTTAAAAATACTGCTTTAATGATTTCTGGCACTCATAAGTAGTTAAGTATCTTAAACTAGATAACTCTCCTGACAAGGACAATTATAAATTCCGACTAAAAGAAACAACTATTTGAAGGCACTGTGGAGCAATCAATAGCAGGTAGAAGCTGAAGGGGATATGACCCTTGAAAGAAAGGAAGCCAATAAAATAATATCTACATTTTTCTGATTTTCCTGGTAAGATTATTTCCTTCTCTGCATGGTGCATGTGGAACAGAGCTTAATCAGAAAGCAGCAGTTTTGGGGGCTGAGGAATAAGAAGTTAGAGTTTGAGGCTGCTGGTGCACCTGGAAGTTGAAAGAGGAAGTCTCCAAAAAAGGGAAGCCACTGGGGATTGAGTGAGGGGGAAGGGTAGCTCCAAAATCTGTATAATACCTCTCCTCAAATGCTTGGCTGACTCCTGAACTATGCATGTACAAAGTGATAGCCAAGAAACCTAGAAGAAAGCAACAGCTAAAAGACTAAAACAACTAAGCAGAAATTTCAGCAGTTTACAAGTGATGATGAGTCAGAGTTTGGAAAGTGAATTCCTAAAGGTAGAGGGTCTTGGTAAACACCTCAGACTTTCTAGAAACCCCAGAAGGGGCAGAATTTAAAAGTAAGGTCCATGCCTAAGACTAGGAGAAAAACTGAAATAGATAAATTTGAACCAAGTCTAAAACCAAGCCTCCACAGAATCAATAAATTCTACCAGTAATTTAACCACCTTCTAGAACAATATTCAAAACACTCTTCAGAGGAAGATAACATAATCAAGTTGTTAAACGTATTATCCACAATGGTAACATACTATCAAAAAAATCACAAGCTAAGAGAGAACTTGGGAAAATACAACCCATAGTCAAAAGAAAAAGTCAACAGAAATGGACTCACTAACAACCCAGATATTGGGATTAACAGACAAATATTTTAAAGTAGTTATGATATATGTTAAAGAATGTACTGGAAAAACAGGATATAATAAGTAAAAACATGAAGAATTCCAGTAGATATAGGAAAACCAAAAATAAAAATCAAATGGAAATACTAGAACTGAAGAATATAATATCTGAAATGATTAAAGAAAATCACTGAATGGAATGGCAGATTGGATAGTGTAGAAGAAAGGCTCAATGACCTTGAAGACAACTCAATAGAAATAATCTAAACTGAAGCACAGAGAGAAAAAAAGTATGAAAAAAAATAGCAGATCATCAATAATGTGTGTGTTCAAAATAAAACAATCTAGCATGCTTATAATTGGAGTCCCAGAGGGAAAGGAGAACGAGAAAAGTGCAGAAAAAATACCTGATAAAATATTGGACAAACTTTCCAAAACTGATTAAAACATAAGCCTATAGATCCAAGATGCACAGCAAACCCCAGGCAGAATACATAAACATAAAACCACAACTAGGCATATCACAGTCAAACTGCTTAAAACCAAAGATAAAGAAAAAAAAAAATTTTAGTAGCCAGAGGTGGGTGGGATGGGGGAGTCTATCCAGGGTAACAATGATAAAAATGGTGATTGACTTCTCATTACAGATTACACAAGACAATAGAACCACATCTTTAAAATGATGAAGAAAAAAATATCAGCCTAAAATTCTATTGTCAGTGAAAATATCCTTCAAAAATGAAGGTGAAATAGATATTTGCTGATAATGAATAATGAGATAATACATTGTCAACAGACTTGCACTACAAAAAATGCTAAGGGGAATACTATATTAAAATTCAGACCTACAGGAAGAATAAAAAGTAGTAGAATAGTAAATATATGGTAAATATAAAACGCTCTTTCTTACTTTTCTTAAATTCTTTAAAAGTCAACTGACCGCTCGGGTTAAAATGGTGAGTAGGCCTGCCGTTGCAGCATCAAGCAAGTGGCTGGAGGGTATTCGAAAATGGTATTACAATGCTGCCGGGTTCAATAAACTGGGCTTAATGCGAGATGATACGATATATGAGAATGAAGATGTAAAAGAAGCCATAAGAAGGCTTCCTGAGAACCTTTATAACGACAGGGTGTTTCGCATTAAGAGAGCACTGGACCTGACCATGAGGCAGCAGATCTTGCCTAAAGAGCAGTGGACAAAATATGAGGAGGATAAATTCTACCTTGAACCATATCTGAAAGAGGTTATTCGGGAAAGAAAACAGAGAGAGAAGAATGGGCAAAGAAATAATCATGTAGTCTAAATCTGGATGCAGCTATCCTAAGTATTTTATGAAGTTGGTTAAACCTGAAATGTACAATGTAGAACTATCTGGGCTGTAAATGTATTACTTTAAATAAATCTCTATTATAATTTAAAAAAAAAAAGTCAACTGACCTTTTAACAAATCGTGTGGGGAAAAAATGTATATTCACAAGAAAAACACTGAAGTTGGACATTTACCTTACACTACATATAAAAATTAGCTCAAAATGGCTCAAAGACTTAAACATAAGAGCTAAAACTATAACTCTTTTAGAAGAAAACACAGTGGAAACCTTCACGATATTGTATTTGACAACAATTTCTTTGGTATGACACAAAAGTACAGATAAATTGGATTATATCGAAATTTAAAACATACGCACATGAAAGGACACAATCAAGTGACTGAAAAGGCAATATACGGAATCCAAGAAAATATTTGCAAATCATATACCTAATAAAGAGTTAATATTCAGAATATATAAAAAACTTCGACAACTTAACAACAAAAACCAAATATCCTGAATAAAAATGGGCAAAGTACTTGAATATACATTTTTCCAAAGAAGATATACAAATGGCCGATGAGCACATGAAAAGAGGCTCAACATCACTTATCATTAGGGACATACAAATCAAAACCACAATGAGATGCCACATCATATCCACTAGGATAGCTACTGTGACAAAAACAAACAAACAGAAACAGCAGTCCTAGAAAGGAAATCCTCACACACACTACAACATGGATTAACCTTGAGAACATTATACTAAATGATATAAGCCAGTCACAAAATGACAAATACAATTATTATTCCACTTATATGAGGTGTTTAAAGCAATCAAATTCATAGAGACAGAAAGCAGAATGGTGGTGGCCAGGGACTTGAGGGAAAGGGACTGGAAAGTTGTTATTTACTAGGCATAGAGTTCCACTATTGCAAGATGAAAAGAGCTCTAGAGAATAGCTGTACAACAATGCAAATGTACTTAACACTGATCTGTACACTTAAAAATGGTGAAGTTGATAATTTTCTGTTCTTTTACCAAAATCTTTTAAAGTCGATCAACTGCTTAAAGCAAAAATAATAATATATTGTGGAGTTTATAATGTGTAGATGTAAAATACAAGAGAAAATAGTACAAAGGATGGGAGGGAAGTAAATAGTAATACACCCCTGTAAGGTTCTTACCTTGTGAGTGAAGTAGTGTATTAATTTGAGGTAGGCTATTACAACTTAAGTACAGGCATACTTTGGAGATATTACAGGTTCAGTTCCAGACCACCAAAAATAAGGAGACTATGGCAATAAAGCAAGTCACATGAATTTTTTTGTTTCCCAGTGCATACAAAAGTTATGTTTACAGTAAGTCCCCTACATACAAACGAGTTCCATTCTCAGAGCGCATTCGTAAGTCCTATTTGTTTGTAAGTCCACTAAAGTTAGCTGACTAACACAATCGACTATATGGTACTGTAATAGGTTTATAATGCTTTTCACAAAAATAATACATAAAAAATAAACACAAAAAGTAAAGAAAATATTTATAATTTTACTGTACAGTACCTCAAAAAGTACAGTACAGTAGGACAGTACAATAGCTAGCATACAAGGGCTGGCATCGAGTGAACAGGCAATAAGAGTTACTGACTGGAGGAGGGAGAGTAGGTGGGAGATGGTAGAGCTGAAGAATCATCAGCAACGGGAGATGGAGGGCAAGCTGTAATTTCACTCACGCCTGACAACGATGGAACGCACATTCGCATCTTTGAAAGTTTGCAACTTGAAGGTTCGTATGTAGGGGACTTACTGTACACTATAGTGTAGTCCATCAATTGTGTAAGAGCATTGTGTATAAAAAAATGTACATACATACCTTAAGTTAAAAATACTTTATTGCTAAAAAATGCTAACCATCATCTGACAATGCAGGGTTGCCAAAAAACTTCAATTTGTAAAAAACACAGTATCTGTAAAGTGCAATAAAACTAAGTGTGATAAAACAAGGTATGCCTGTACATGTTGATATACTGTAATCTCTAAAGTGGCCAATACAATAACAACACAAGAAAGTATGACTGAGGATCGAGATAGGATGGTGGAGTAGAAGGACATGAGCTTACCTCTTCTGATGGAAATACTAGGGTCACGACTAAATGCTGAACAACCACCAATGAAGAAATGCTGGAACCTACCAAAAAAGATACACTACATTCAGGGACGGAGAGGAGGCCACAGCAAGATGGTAGGAGGGGCATAATCGCGATAGAAGCAAATCCCAAGCATGCCGGGTGGGTAACCCACAAACTGGAAAATAATTATACCACAGAAGTTCTCCCAAAGGAGTGAAAGTTCTGAGCCCAACATAAGGCTTGGTAGCCTGAGGGTCTGGCAACTGGAGGAGGAGCCCCCAGAGTATCTGACTTTGAAGGCCAGTGGGGTTTAATCGTAGGAATTCCACAGGACCAAGGGAAACAGCGACTCAATGCTTGCAGGGCACACAAAGCGTCTCAAGTGCACCAGGACCCAGGGAAAAAAAGTGGTGACATCATAAGAGACTGGGCCAGAATAAACTGCTAGTAATAGAGGTCTCCTGCAGAGGCAGGGGGTGGGGGGCAGCTGTGGCTCACTGCAGAGACAAGGACACTGGTGGTGGCAGTTCTGGGGAGTACCCACTGGCATGAGCCCTCTTGGAGGCCACAATTTTCTCACCAAGACCTGGCACCATCCAACAGCCTGTAGGCGCCAGTGCTAAGATGCTTCAAGGCAAACAATAAACAGGGCAAGAGCACAGCACCAACCATTAGCAGAAAAGCTGCATAAAGTCTTCCTGAGTAAACAGCCGCCAGACAAATACACCCCCTGACACAGCCCTGTCCACCAGAGGACAAGCCCCAGCTCCACCCACCAGTTGGTAGGTAACAGTCCCTCCCACCAGAAAACCTGCACAAGTCTCTTAGACAACGTCATCCACCAAGGCACTGACAGCAAAAGCAAGAGGAACTACAACCCTGCAGCCTAAGGAACAGAAACCGCAATCACAGAAAGTTAGACAAAATGAGATGGCAGAGGAATATACCCAAGATGAAGGAACAAGATAAAACCACAGAAGAACAACTAAGTGAATTTGAAATAGGCAATCTACCTTTAAAAGAATTCAGAGTAATGATAGTAAAGATGATCCAAGATCTTGGAAGAACAATGGAGGAACAGATTGAGAAGATACAAGAAATGATTATCAAAGACATAAAAGAACTAAAGAAAGAACAGAGATGAACGATAGAAAAACTGAAATAAATAATACACTAGAAGGAATCAATAGCAGAGTAACTGAGGCAAAAGAATGAATAAGTGAGCTGGAAGATACAGTGGTGGAAATCACTGCCACAGAACAGAATAAAGAAAAAAGAATGAAAAGAAATGAGGTCAGCCTAAGAGACTTCTGGGACAACATTAAACACACCAATATTTGCATTACTGGTCCCAGAAGGAGAAAAGACAGAGAAAGGGACTGAGAATATATTTGAAGAAACAATAGCTGGCAACTTCCCTAACATGGGAAAGAAAACATTCCCCCAAGTCCAGGAAGTGCAGAGAGTCCCAGGCAGGATAAACCGAAGAAAAAGCAAGCAAAGACACATAGAAATCAAATGACAAAAATTAAAGACAAAGAAATAATATTAAAAGCAGCAAGGGAAAAGCAACAAATAACATACAAGAAAACTCCCGTAAGGGTCTCAGCTGACTTTTCAGCAAAAACTCTGCAAGCCAGCAAGGAGTGGAATGATATATTTAAAGTGATCAAAGGGGAAGAACCTACAACCAAGAATACTCTACACAGCGAGGCTCTCATTCAGATTCGATGGAGAAATCAAAAGCTTTACAGACAAGCACAAGCTAAAAGAATCCAGCACCACCAGACCAGCTTTACAACAAATGCTAAAGGAACTTCTCTAGGTGGGAAACACAAGAAAAGAGAACAAAAGAGAAAGGGAGAAAGAAGACCTATAAAAACGAACCCAAACTATTAAGAAAATGGCAATAGGAACATACATATTGATAATTACCTTAAATGTAAATGGATTAAATGCTCCAACCAAGAGACAGGCCAGCTGAATGGATATAAAAACAAGACCCATATATATGCTATCTATTAGAGACCCACATCAGTCCTAGTGACCCACAGAGACTGAAAGTGTGGGGATGGAAAAAGATATTCCATGCAAATGGAAATCAAAAGAAGGCTGGAGTAGCAATATTCATATCAGATAAAATAGACTTTAAAATAAAGACTGTTACAAGAGACAAGGAAGGACACTATATAGTGATCAAGGGATCAATCCAAGAAGAAGATATAACAATTGTAAATATATATGAACCCAACATAAGAACACCTCAATACATAAGGCAATGCTACCAGCCATTAAAGGGGAAATCGACAGTAACACAATAATAGTGGGGGACTTTAACACCCCCACTTACACCAAAGGACAGATCATTCAGACAGAAAATTAATAAGGAAACACAAGCCTTAAATGACAAATTAGACCAGACAGCCTTCATTGATATTTAGTGGACATTCCATCCAAAAGCAGCAAAACACACTTTCTTCTCAAGTGCACACACAACATTCTACAGGATAGATGACATCTGAAGCCAAAAATCAATCCCTGGTAAATTTAAGTAAATTGAAATCATATCAAGCATCTTTTCTGACCACAATGCTGAGATTAGAAATCAATTACAGAAAAAAACTGTTAAAAACATGAACACATGGAAGCTAAACAATGTGTTACTAAATAATCAATGGATCACTGACGAAATCAAAGAGGATATCAAAAAGCACCTAGAGACAAAGGACAAGGAAAACACGATGATCCAAAACCTATGGGACGTAGCAAAAGCAGTTCTAAGAGGGAAGTTCATAGCAATACAACCTTACCTCAAGAAACAAGAAAAATTTAAAGTAAACAACCTATCCTTACACCTAAAGCAACTAGAGAAAGAAGAATAAACAAAACCCAAGTTAGTAGAAAGAAAGAAATCATAAAGATCAGAGCACAAATAATGAAATAGAGATGAAGAAAACAATAGGGAAGATCAATGGAACCAAAAGCTGGCTCTTGAAAAGATAAACAAAATTCATAAACCTTTAGCCAGACTCATCAAGAAAAAAAAAGGAGAGGACTCAAATCGATGAAATTAGAAATGAAAAAGGAGAAGTTACAATGGGCACACAAAAATACACAGGATCATAAGAGAGTGTTACAAGCAACTATATGCCAGTAAAATGGACAACCTAGAAGAAATGGACAAATTCTTGGAAAGGTACAACCTTCTAAGACTGAAACAGGAAGAAATAAAAAAAAGTGAACAGACCAACCACAAGTACTGAAATTGAAACTGTGATTAAAAATCTTCCAACAAACAAAAGCCCAGGACCAGATGGCTTCACAGGCGAAATCTACCAAACATTTAGACAAGAGTTAACACCTTCCCTTCTGAAACTATCCCCAAAACTTGCAGATGAAGGAACACTCCAAAGCTCATTCCACAAGGCCACAATGACCCTGATACCAAACCAGACAAAGATATCACACAAAAAAAGAATATTCCATGCCAATATCACTGATGAACAAATACGCAAAAACCCTCAACAAAATACTAGCAAACCAAATCCAACAACACATTAAAAGGATCATACATCATGATCAAGTGGGATTTTTCCCAGGGATGCAAGGATTCTTCAATATCCACAAATCAATCATTGTAATACACCACATCAACAAATTGAAGAAGAAAAATCATATGGTCATCTCAATAGATGCAGAAAAACCTTTTGACAAAATTCAACACCCATTTATGAGAAAAACTCTCCAGAAAGTGGGCAAAGAGGGAACCTACCTCAAGATAATAAAGGCCATATATGACAAATGCACAGCAAAAATCATTCTCAATGGTGAAAAACTGAAAGCATTTCCTCTAAGATCAGGAACAAGACAAGGATGTCCACACTCACCACCATTATCAACATAGTTTCAGAAGTCCTAACCATGGCAATCAGAGAAGAAAAATAAATAAAGGGAATCCAAATTGGAAAAGAAGAAGTAAAACTGTCTCTGTTTGCAGATGACATGACACTATACATAGAAATCCTAAAGACGCTACCGAAAAAAACTACTAGAGCTCATCAATGAATTTGGTAATGTTGCAGGATACAAAATTAATACACAGAAATTTCTTGCATTCCTATACGTTAACAATGAAAGATCAGAACGAGAAATCAAGGAAACAACCCCATTCACCATCGCATCAAAAAGAATAAAATACCTAGGAATAAACCTACCTAAAAAGGCAAAAGACCTGTACTCAGAAAACTATAAGATACTTACGAAAGAAATAAAAGGTGACACAAACAGATGGAGAGAGATCTACCATATCCTTGGATTGGAAGAATCAGTACTGAGAGAATGATTGTACTACCCAAAGCAATCTACAGATTCAATGCAATCCCTATCAAATTACCAATGGCATTTTTCATAGAATTAGAACAAAAACATTTACAAATTGTATGGAAACACGAAAGACCCTGAATAGCCAAAGCAATCTTGAGAAAGAAGAATGGAGCTGGAGGAATCAGGCTCCCCGACTCCAGACTATATTGCAAAGTTACAGTCACCAAAACTGTAGGGTACTGGCACAAAAACAGAAATATAGATCAATGGAACAGGATAAGAAAGTCCAGAGGTGAACCCACAAACCTATGTCACCTAATCTATGACAAAGGAAGCAAGAATATACAATGGAGAAAAGACAGCCTCTTAAATAAGTGGTATTGGGAAAACTGAACACCTACATGTTAAAGAATGAAATTAGAACACTCCCTAACACCATACACAAAAATAAACTCAAAATGGATTAAAGACCTAAATATAAGGCCAGATACTATAAAACTCTTAGAGGAAAACATAGGCAGGACACTCTTTGACATAAATTGCAGCAAGATATATTTTTATCCACCTCCTAGAGTAATGGAAATAAAAACAAAAATAAACAAATGGGACCTAATTAAACTTAAAAGCTTTTGCACAGCAGAGGAAACCATAAATAAAATGAAAGGACAACCCTCAGAATGGGAGAAAATATTTGCAAACGAAGCAACCAACAAGGAATTAATCTCCAAAATACACAAACACCTCATGCAACTCAATATCAAAAAAAAGAAACAACCCAATCAAAAAATGGGCAGAAGATCTAAATAGACATTTTTCCAAAGAAGACATACAGATGGCCAAAATCACATGAAAAGATGGTCAACATCACTAATTATTAGAGAAATGCAAACCAAAACTGCAATGAGGTATCACCTCACACAGGTCAGAATGGCCATCTTCAAAAAATCTACAAACAATAAATGCTGGAGAGGATGTGGAGGAAAGGGAACCCTCCTACACTGTTGGTGGGAATGTAACTGGTACAGCTACTATGGGGAACAGTATGGAGGTTACTTTAAAAAGTAAAAACAGAGCTACTATATGATCCAGCAATCCCACTCCTGGGCATATATCGGAAGAAAACCATAATTTGAAAAAATACATGCACCCCAATATTCATTGCAGCACTATTTACAATAGCCAGAACATGGAAGCCACCTAAACATCCATCAACAGAGGAATGGATAAAGAAGATGTGGTACGTATACACAATGGAATATTATTACTCAGCCATAAAAAAGAATGAAATAATGCCATTGCAGCAACATGGACTGACCTAGACATTGTCATACTGAGTGAAGTAAGCCAGACAAAGACAAATATCATAGGATGTGGCTTATATGTGGAATTTAAAAAAAGGGTACAAGTGAACTTATCTACAAAACAGAAATAGTTACAGATGTAGAAAACAAACTTATGGTTACCAGGCGGTAAGGGTGGGAGAGGGATAAACTGGAAGATTGGGAATGATATATACACATTACTATATATAAAACAGATAACTGATAAGGACCTACTATATAGCACAGGGAACTCTACTCAATACTCTGTAATGGCCTATATGGGAAAAGAATCTTAAAAAGAGTAGATATATGTATAACAGATTGACTTTGCTGTACACCTGAAGCTAACACAACATTGTAAATCAACTATACTCCAATAAAAAATTTTTTTAAATTGCCGCTTTTAGAAAATATATGACAAATATTAACCGTCCCACTGGAGAACTCTTTCTAGATATAAGGTTTTAATATGAAAATCTGCATTATAGATATGATGCCTCATTCTTCAGATAGTTCTAATTTTACCATATGTCATGGTTATATACAAGAGCAATCCATACTAATATCTGTTCTATTAGTTATCTATATTACAGATGTTTTAAAAATGCTTCCAATGAGACAAACTATCAGTAGCACTTCTCCATGAAAAAAGGAAGATGATGGTACAAAACCATGAAAATTTCTTATAATTGATTTGTTTTGTAGGGGAATTTTTCTTAATGAATTTTTACCCTCGTCTTCTAAATCAGGTCTCACTCTTTTCTCCAGTTGTTTCCAAGGGCTATATGTTTTCAATTTATAGACTTTACGGAAATAGAGGGTAAAAAGACAGATTATGTAAATTTCTTGTTTCTTTTGAAATTTATTTATATATCAAGCCAAGTCCATAGTAGCAAACAGATTTTTAAGTGAAGTTATAGAGGAAGAAAATGGAAATTAAAGCATTTCCCATATATACTTCTATGTAATTATACCCCTCCCTTTTATAAACACTTGGTATAATGAAAAATGCTTGTGGACCATTCCTTGTTTTCCTTCACAAACATGTTATAATTTCTTATTTGGTTCTCATCTTGGTGCTAATACAATAGATTACCTAATATAAATGGGAAGTAAATTCTTTTTAACGTTTTTTTTTCTTAGCTTGGAAAGCAAGATTTTGTATTTATAAGTCACGTACAATAATGCCATAAATTTGCTTCTGTCCTAAGATCAAATTCACCCTAAGAAAGTAGCTATAGTTAACATGTAATTTATATTTATGATCTATTTCAGGTAAACCTGATATTCCTAGGCATTTGACATTTTTAGCTGTGACACTTCAGTAACCTTCTGTCAGCAGCAACGTAACAGAATGAAAAGATTAAAAAAGAATGAAATTGGCATTAGTTTGTCTAATATGCTGATGAGAGTGATGTAACTGATGGATGATGAGGGCAAGTAACTGAGCAGTGATTCAGATACCCAAATCTCCTTCATGTGAGGATTAAAAAAAAGAATGGCAAATATTCCATTATGCGGACTAATAGCTATAGTATACAGCCATCTCCCCCTAGTTAACAATTTTTGTTTAGGCATCCACCCTTTAAAAAGTGACAGAATCAAAAACTTGGGATAAATCTTGATTTGTCTAAGCCTGTTCCTAGGTAATTCATAATTCCTTTTTCCTTGCCAGTGATCACATAGGAGGTGAGGATATAGCCCAGCCAATGAGTCATGGAGGCAAGTGTGCTGGAAAGTTTTGGAGAAAGATTTTGTTGTTTTTAAAAAGAAACACAGATGAAGAGATGGTGTTTTTTCTTTTGCCGAACTCTGTTTTGACTTGATTAGAATGAAGCTGCAGTGGTCATCTTCTGACCATGAGGAAACCTAGTCTGTAGACAAGGGCTAACACTTTGAGGATACCAGAGTGAAACAATGGAGAAGATTTGGATCCTGATGATGCCACTGAGAAGCTGAAATAACCAACCTGGGAGCTATCTTATCTTGAAACTTCTTACTTCAGAATACATTTTAGAAAATTTTGAGTAATTTTGAGGTTTAAAATTTTTTTTATTGCAGTTGAAATTACTCTGAAATGTGTACTTACTAGGTATCTAGTATTATGCTAAGTGCTATACCTGGATTATCTCATTTAATACAATAAACCTATGAGCTAGCTATTGTAATGCCCATTTAACAGAAAAGGAAATTTTGTCTCATATACTTAAATCACATTACCCACAGTCACATAGCTAATAAATGGCATAGTTGAGAATTCAAAACATTTTTACTTCAAAGTTAGACTCTTAGATACAGTATCTCTTGAGCTACTGACTCAACGTTCTTTTATCAATATAATTCCGCAAAAAATTACTGACAACATATTTTGGGGTATGTACTGTGCTAATCTCCTGAAATTTGTATTCAGATAAAAAGTTTTTTCGAGGAAGCATTATCTAAGATTGTACATGAGAACAAATATTAAGCCAACTCTACCAACAGGCCTGGTAATGGTGTTTTCTATTTGGTAAGTAACAGCCTCACTAAATAAGTAATATGCTTTATTTATTTCTGTAGCTTTAGTTTTAGAGTGGCTTGGAAAGCAGGGCAGACTGCAAAGATCTGTGTTGTGGTTTGGAGAGGTATGAATCACTTCTGTCAGGTCTGCATCTGTTGGGATATATAGGAAGGTCACCTTTGACTAATGGGAATTCTCAAGAGTGTAGCAGCAATCACATGTTCCAAGTGACTTAATTCTAATTGCAATCATGATATCCTTAAGGGCCTACTTAGAAATCACTAATTACTAAAAGTAAACAAATGTTTACTGAGTATTTTACTAAAGAACACAGAACTGTGCTAGATGTAGGAGACAGAAGAGAAACATGAGCTATGAAATACTAGCTATCGTCAAGCAGTATACACATTCTTGTTTGGGAGATGAGATTAACCCCCACAAAATAGAGAAAGATGCAAGGAAGTATCTATCATCAAACTTTTATTTATATGATAGTGAAAATTAGTTCAGAAAAGAGAAGGGATCTATAATCAGTTGCCAAATGTATATCTGTATACCACCTTGCAAATTTCAAAAAGACTTCATGTTTTCTCATGTGATATTCACAAAATTGCATAAAGGTAGAAAAGTCAAATAATATTTAATTAATAATGACAACTACCATTAATGCTAATCTCCAATGGATCAGACATTGTGTAAGGCACTTTTCATTCTCTTTTTCTCATTTTATCCTCATAAGAATCTCATTTGGTAGGGACTACTGTCCCCATCTCCAGATGCTGAAACTGAATTAAATGAACTGACTGAAAATATACAACTAGTAATTCACGCAGTTTGTACTTAACACTAACAATGCAAGTTGATGAGTTCTACTACTGAATTTTGCCAATACTGTGAAATCATGAATCTCCAAAACCTATACATACCTTGTCTATAAAGAAAAAATTTCCTTATTTTGTCTGAAATAGCCTGAAACAAAACTTCAGTAAGTCTAACCTTACTTTAAACATCACTTAGATCACTGTGAAGAAATTTTTAAAATGTAGGTCAGTCTGGAAGAGCCAGTGCTATATCCTCATCACACCAAATCTACAACAGCCTCCAAGGCAGTTAGGTTGGGACTAAATAAATGGGGATTTTTCCAGCCTCTCTTACAGTTAGTTGTTGATGAGAAGGTGATGCCAGACAAATATAGGGGTTTGTTACTGTAGCACAGCCTATCTTATCCTATTAAAGAGGCAATATTAATTATGTTTTTAGAGTTATTATTTCAATAGATAATGTTAAATAGGTCATTTGAATCACGCTGTTTGTATAACAGAAGTCAGGTACTCTGTTCTTACTGGGCTTCCAGATTTACTATTACTTAGATACTCTATATTCTGGACTCTCAGCCTCACAACCCCAGCTCAGTTAAGCCTAATCGACCCGTAATAACTAGGCCAGTGCACCAAATTCTTCTGAGAATGATTTGTATTTGAAAAGTATCTCATTAATTCATAAAATGAATACCAGAATAGTCCTGATGCATGCTCACTATATTTTATCCTCAAAAAAAAAATCTATTTAGAAAACCTAAATAAGATTAAAATAGTAACAAAGACTCAGAACAAAGAAAACTAAAGGCTTTTCTCATTAACTTCTAAGTTAGAGCAGTGATTCTCAAAACCAATACTTACATTGAATTCTTATATATATTATACATTAATTTTAATTGTGTTAAAATACACATAAACATAAATTTTACCACTATAACCATTTTTAAGTGTATGATTCAGTGGCATTAAGTACATTTACAATGTTGTGTGATCACCACCACTATTTTCAGAATGTTTTCATCATCACTCCAAACAGAAATTTTGTATCCATTAAGCATTAACTTCTCATTTGCTCCCTCTACTCCACCTCTGGTAACCTCAAACCTACTTCCTGTCTTTGTGAATCATACAACTTTTAGAATCATAAAATATAGGCCTTTCATATATGGCTTATTTCACTTAGCATAATATTTTCCAAGTCCATCCATCCTGCAGCATTTTTCAAAACTGCATTCCTTTGTATGGTATAATAATATTCCATTGTATGGATATACCACATTTGTTTAACCATTCATTTGTTGATGGACACTTGTGTTGTTTCCACCTTTTGATAACTGTGAATAACACTTTTATGAACATTGGTGTACATGAATCTGTTTACGTTCCTGTTTGGTTACATACTTTGAAGTGGAATTGCTATGTTTAACTTTTTGAAGAACTGCCAAATTGTTTTCCACAACCACTGTACTATTTTACAGTTCCACCAGCAACGTAAGAGTGTTCCAATTTCTCTATATACTTGCCAACACTTTCTTTCTCCCTCTCTCTTGCACTTTCTTTCCTTTTCTTTTCAATAACAGCTATCCTACTGAGTGTGAAGCGGTATCTTATTGTATTTTTTTTCATGGTATATCACTCTATTTTAGATATTATATATGTATTGATAGTTTCAAAGTTTTTAGAATACAGTTATTTCACATCTTATATTTATTCCCACTTATTTGATGTTTTTAGTGCTATTCCTAATTGTTTTCAAAATTTATTTTTCTTAATGTTTGTATATAGAAATACAATTAATTTTTGAATATTAAACTTGTTTCAGTTGACTTTGCTATTACTTTTAACAGTTTATCTGTAGTGTTTTTTAAAATTTTTCTATGAATAGAATTTTATTATTTGTGAATAGAACAGTTTTTCCTTCAAGCCCTCTCCAGTTTATAGGCCTTTTATTTTTTCTTACCTTATTGCACTGACCAATTCTTGTTCAATAATAAATGAAAGTACTAATAGTGGGCATTCTTACTGTGTTCCCATTATTTAATAAATAGTACTGGGAAAACTGGACAGCTACATGTAAAAAAAATGAATTTAGAACATTCTTTAACACTGGACGCAAAAGTAAACTCTAAATGGATTAAAGACCTTAATGTAAGATACTATAAAACTCTTAGAGGAAAACATAGGCAGAACACACTTTGACATAAATTGCAGCAGTATCTTTTTCAATCCGTCTCCTAGAGTAATGGAAATAAAAACAAAAATAAACAAATGGGACCTAATTAAACTCAAAATCTTCTGCACAGCGAAGGAAACCATAAACAAGACAACCCAAAGAATGAGAGAAAATATTTGCAAACAAAGCAACTGACTAGGGAATAATCTCCAAAATTTACAAACAGCTCATGCAGCTCAATATCAAACAAGCAAACAAACAAACAAACAACCAATCAAAAAATAGGCAGAGGACCTAAATAGACATTTCTCCAGAGAAGACATACTGATGGCCAAGAGGCACATGAAAAGATGCTCAACATCACTAATTATTAGAGAAATGCAAACCAAAACTGTAATAACGTATCACCTCACACAGGTCAGAATGGCCATCTTCAAAAATTCTACAAACAATAAATGCTGGAGAGGGTGTGGAGGAAAGAGAACCCTCCTACACTGTTGGTGGGAATGTAAACTGGTACAGCTACCATGGGGAACAGTATGGAGGTTACTTAAAAAAGTAAAAACAGAGCTACCATATGACCCAGTAATCCCACTCCTGGGCACATAGCCAGAAAAAAGCATGGTTCGAAAGGATACATGCACCCCAATGTTCATAGCAGCAAGACATGGAAGCAACCTAAATGTTTATCGACAGATGAGTGGATAAAGGAGATGTGGTACATATGTAAGGGAATATTACTCAGCCATTAAAAACAATGAAATAATGCCATTTGCAGCAACACGGATAGACGTGGAGATTATCATACTAAGTGAAGTAAGTCAGACAGAGAAAGAGAAATACCATATGATACTGCTTATATGCAGAATCTAAAAAAAAATGATATAAATGAACTTATTTACAAAACAGAAACAGACTCACAGACTTAGAGAAGGAACTTATGGTTACCAGTGGGGAAGGGTGTGGGGAGGGATAGATTGGGAATTTGGGATTGACATGTACACAGTGCTATATTTAAAATACATAACCGGAGACTCGGAGAAGATGGCAGAAGAGTAAGACGCGGAGATCACCTTCCTTCCCACAGATACAGTAGAAATACATCTACACGTGGAACTGCTCCTACAGAACACCCACTGAACGCTGGCAGAAAACGTCAGACCTCCCAAAAGGCAAGAAACTCCCCCCGTACTTGGGTAGGGCAAAAGAAAAAAGAAATAACAGAGACAAAAGAATAGGGACGGCACCTGCACCAGTGGGAGGGAGCTGTGAAGGAGGAGAGATTTCCACCCACTAGGAAGCCCCTTCGCGGGCAGAGACTGCGGGTGGCACAGGGGGGAAGCTTCGGAGCCACGGAGGAGAGCGCAGCCACAGGGGTGTGGAGGGCAAAGCGGAGAGATTCCCGCACTTCCCGCACGGAGGCTCGGCACTGACCAGCACTCACCAGCCCGAGAGGCTTGTCTGCTCAGCCGCCGGGGCGGGCGGGGCTGGGAGCTGAGGCTCGGGCTTCGGTTGGATCGCAGGGAGAGGACTGGGGTTGGCGGCGTGAACACAGCCTGAAGGGGTTAGCGCACCACAGCTGGCTGGGAGGGAGACCGGGAAAAAGTCTGCAGCTGCCGAAGAGGCAAGAGACTTTTTCTTGCCTCTTTGTTTCGCGGTGCGCAAGGAGAGGGGATTCAGAGCGCCGCCTAAACGAACTCCAGAGACTGGCGCGAGCCGCGGCTATCAGCGCGGACCCCAGAGACGGGCGTGAGACTCTGGGGCTGCTGCTGCCGCCTCCAAAAAGCCTGTGTGCGAGCACAGGTCACTCTCCACACCGCGCCTCCCGGGAGCCCGCGCAGCCCGCCACTGCCAGCGTCCCGTGATCCAGGGACAACTTCCCCGGGAGAACGCACTGCGCACCTCAGGCTGGTGCAACGTCACGCCGGCCTCTGACGCCACAGGCTCGCCCCGCCTCCTCCGTACCCCTCCCTCCCCGCGGCCTGGGTGAGCCAGAGCCCCCGAAGCAGCTGCTCCTTTAACCCCGCCCTGTCTGGGCGGGGAACAGACGCCCTCAGGCGACCTACACGCAGAGGCGGGTCCAAATCCAAAGCTGATCCCCAGGAGCTGTGCGAACAGAGACGAGGAGGGGAAATCTCTCCCAGCAGCCTCAGAAGCAGCGGATTAAAATTCCACAAACAACTTGATGTGCCTGCATCTGTTGAATACCTGAATAGACAACGAATCATCCCAAATTCAAGAGGTGGACTTTGGGAGCAGGATATATTAATTTTTCCCCTTTTCCTTTTTTTTTTTGTGAGTGTATATGTATATGCTTCTGGGGGAGATTTTGTCTGTATAGCTTTGCTTTATAATAGCTTTATTTTACTTCACTATATTATAGCCTCTTTCTTTCTTTCTTTCTTTCTATTTTTTCTCCCTTTTACTCTGAGCCGTGTGGACGAAAGGCTCTTGGTGCTTCAGCCAGGCATCAGGGCCGTACCTCGGAGGTGGGAGAGCCAACTTCAGGACACTGGTCCACAAGAGACCTCCCAGCTCCACGTAATACCAAACGGCAAAAATCTCTCAGAGATCTCCATCTCAACATCAAGACCCAGCATCACTCAGTGACCAGCAAGCTACAGTGCTGAACACCCTATGCCAAACAACTAGCAAGACAGGAACACAGCCCCATCCATTAGCAGAGAGGCTGCCTAAAATCATAATAAGGCCACAGACACCCCAAAATACACCACCAGACGTGGACGTGCCCACCAGAAAGACAAGATCCAGCCTCATCCACCAGAGCTCAGGCACTAGTTCCCTCCACCAGGAAGCCTACACAACCCACTGAACCAACCTTAGCCACTGGGGACAGATACCAAAAACAACGGGAACTACGAACCTGCAACCTGTGATAAGGAGACCCCAAACACAATAAGATAAGCAAAATGAGACGACAGAAAAACACACAGCAGATGAAGGAGCAGGGTCAAAACACACTAGACTTAACAAATGAAGAGGAAATAGGTAGTCTACCTGAAAAAGAATTCAGAATAATGATAGTAAGGATGATCCAAAATCTTGGAAATAGAATAGACAAAATGCAAGAAACATTTAACAAGGATGTAGAAGAACTAAAGAGGAACCAAGCAACGATGAAAAACACAATAAATGAAATTAAAAATACTCTAGATGGGATCAATAGCAGAATAACTGAGGCAGAAGAAAGGATAAGTGACCTGGAAGATGAAATGGTGGAAATAACTACTGCAGAGCAGGATAAAGAAAAAAGAATGAAAAGAACTGAGGACAGTCTCAGAGACCTCTGGGACAACATTAAACGCACCAACATTCGAATTATAGGGGTCCCAGAAGAAGAAGAGAAAAAGAAAGGGACTGAGAAAATATTTGAAGAGATTATAGTTGAAAACTTCCCTAATATGGGAAAGGAAATAGTTAATCAAGTCCTGGAAGCACAGAGAGTCCCATGCAGGATAAACCCAAGGAGTAACACGCCAAGACACATATTAATCAAACTATCAAAAATTAAATATAAGGAAAACATATTAAAGGCAGCAAGGGAAAAAAAACAAATAACACACAAGGGAATCCCCATAAGGTTAACATCTGATCTTTCAGCAGAAACTCTGCAAGCCAGAAGGGAGTGGCAGGATATACTTAAAGTGATGAAGGAGAAAAACCTACAACCAAGATTACTCTACCCAGCAAGGATCTCATTCAGATGTGATGGAGAAATTAAAACCTTTACAGACAAGCAAAAGCTGAGAGAGTTCAGCACCACCAAACCAGCTTTACAACAAATGCTAAAGGAACTTCTCTAGGCAAGAAACACAAGAGAAGGAAAACACCTACAATAACAAACCCAAAACATTTAAGAAAATGGGAATAGGAACATACATATCGATAATTACCTTGAATGTAAATGGATTAAATGCTCCCACCAAAAGACACAGGCTGGCTGAATGGATACAAAAACAAGACCCATATATATGCTGTCTACAAGAGACCCACTTCAGACCTAGAGACACATACAGACTGAAAGTGAGGGGATGGAAAAAGATATTCCATGCAAATGGAAATCAAAAGAAAGCTGGAGTAGCAATTCTCATATCAGACAAAATAGACTTTAAAATAAAGACTATTACAAGAGACAAAGAAGGACACTATATAATGATCAAGGGATCGATCCAAGAGGAAGGTATAACAATTGTAAATATTTATGCACCCAACATAGGAGCACCTCAATACATAAGGCAAATACTAACAGCCATAAAAGGGGAAATCGACAGCAACACAATCATAGTAGGGGACTTTAACACTGCACTTTCACCAATGAACAGATCATCCAAAATGAAAATAAATAAGGAAACACAAGCTTTAAATGATACATTAAACAAGATGGACTTAATTGATACTTATAGGACATTCCACACAAAAACAACAGAATACACATTTTTCTCAAGTGCTCATGGAACATTCTCCAGGATAGATCATATCTTGGGTCACAAATCAAGCCTTGGTAAATTTAAGAAAATTGAAATAGTATCAAGTATCTTTTCCGACCACAATGCTATGAGACTAGATAGCAATTACAGGAAAAGATCTGTAAAAAATACAAACACATGGAGGCTACACAATACACTACTTAATAACGAAGTGATCACTGAAGAAATCAAAGGGGAAATCAAAAAATACCTAGAAACAAATGACAATGGAGATACGACGACCCAAAACTTATGGGACGCAGCAAAAGCAGTGCTAAGAGGGAAGTTTATAACAATACAAGCCTACCTCAAGAAACAGGAAACATCTCGAATAAACAACCTAACCTTGCACCTAAAGCAATTAGAGAAAGAAGAACAAAAAAACCCCAAAGCTAGCAGAAGGAAAGAAATTATAAAGATCAGGTCAGAAATAAATGAAAAAGAAATGAAGGAAACAATAGCAAAAATCAATGAAACTAAAAGCTGGTTCTTTGAGAAGATAAACAAAATTGATAAACCATTAGCCAGACTCATCAAGAGAAAAAGGGAGAAGACTCAAATCAATAGAATTAGAAATGAAAAAGGAGAAGTAACCACTGACACTGCAGAAATACAAAAGATAATGAGAGATTACTACAAGCAACTCTATGCCAATAAAATGGACAACCTGGAAGAAATGGACAGATTCTTAGAAATGCACAACCTGCCGAGACTGAACCAGGAAGAAATAGAAAATATGAACAGACCAATCACAAGCACTGAAATTGAAACTGTGATTAAAAACCTTCCAACAAACAAAAGCCCAGGACCAGATGGCTTCACAGGTGAATTCTATCAAACATTTAGAGAAGAGCTAACACCTATCCTTCTCAAACTCTTCCAAAATATTGCAGAGGGAGGAACACTCCCAAACTCATTCTACGAGGCCACCATCACCCTGATACCAAACCAGACAAAGATGTCACAAAGAAAGAAAACTACAGGCCAATATCACTGATGAACATAGATGCAAAAATCCTCAACAAAATACTAGCAAACAGAATCCAACAGCACATTAAAAGGATCCTACACCATGATCAAGTGGGGTTTATCCCAGGAATGCAAGGATTCTTCAATATACGCAAATCAATCAATGTGATACACCATATTAACAAATTGAAGGAGAAAAACCATATGATCATCTCAATAGATGCAGAGAAAGCTTTCGACAAAATTCAACACCCATTTATGATAAAAGCCCTGCAGAAAGTAGGCATAGAGGGAACTTTCCTCAACATAATAAAGGCCATATATGACAAACCCACAGCCAACATTGTCCTCAATGGTGAAAAACTGAAACCATTTCCACTAAGATCAGGAACAAGACAAGGTTGCCCACTCTCACCACTATTATTCAACATAGTTTTGGAAGTGTTAGCCACAGCAATCAGAGAAGACAAAGAATTTATTTCTTTGGAATAAAGAAATAAGGAATCCAAATCGGAAAAGAAGAAGTAAAGCTGTCACTATTTGCAGATGACATGATACTATACATAGAGAATCCTAAAGATGCTACCAGAAAACTCCTAGAGCTAATCAATGAATTTGGTAAAGTAGCAGGATACAAAATTAATGCCCAGAAATCTCTTGCATTTCTATACACTAATGACGAAAAATCTGAAAGTGAAATTAAGAAAACACTCCCGTTTACCATTGCAACAAAAAGAATAAAATATCTAGGAATAAACCTACCTAAGGAGACAAAAGACCTGTATGCAGAAAATTATAAGACACTGATGAAAGAAATTAAAGATGATACAAATAGATGGAGAGATATACCATGTTCCTGGATTGGAAGAATCAACATTGTGAAAATGACTCTACTACCCAAAGCAATCTACAGATTCAATGCAATCCCTATCAAACTACCACTGGCATTTTTCACAGAACTAGAACAAAAAATTTCACAATTTGTATGGAAACACAAAAGACCCCGAATAGCCAAAGCAATCTTGAGAACGAAAAATGGAGCTGGGGGAATCAGGCTCCCTGCCTTCAGACTATATTACAAAGCTTCAGTAATCAAGACAGTTTGGTACTGGCACAAAAACAGAAATATAGATCAATGGAACAGGATAGAAAGCCCAGAGATAAACCCACACACATATGGTCACCTTATCTTTGATAAAGGAGGCAAGCATATACAGTGGAGAAAAGACAGCCTCTTCAGTAAGTGGTGCTGGGAAAATTGGACAGGTACATGTAAAAGTATGAAATTAGAACACTCCCTGACACCATGCACAAAAATAAACTCAAAATGGATTAAAGACCTAAGTGTAAGGGCAGACACTATCAAACTCTTAGAGGAAAACATAGGCAGAACACTCTATGACATACATCATAGCAAGATTCTTTTTGACCCAGCTCCCAGAGAAATGGAAATAAGAACACAGATAAACAAATGGGACCTAATGAAACTTAAAAGCTTTTGCACAGCAAAGGAAACCATAAACAAGACCAATAGACAACCATCAGAATGGGAGAAAATATTTGCAAATGAAGCAACTGACAAAGGATTAATCTCCAAGATTTACAAGCAGCTCATGCAGCTCAATAACAAAAAAACGAACAACCCAATCCAAAAATGGGCAGAAGACCTAAATAGACATTTCTCCAAAGAAGATATACAGATGGCCTACAGACACATGAAAGAATGCTCAACATCATTAATCATTAGAGAAATGCAAATCAAAACTACAATGAGATATCATCTCACACCGGTCAGAATGGCCATCATCAAAAAATCTAGAAACAATAAATGCTGGAGAGGGTGTGGAGGAAAGGGAACACTCTTGCACTGTTGGTGGGAATGTAAATTGATACAGCCACTATGGAGAACAGTATGGAGGTTCCTTAAAAAACTACAAATAGAACTACCATACGACCCAGCAATCCCACTACTGGGCATATACCCTGAGAAAACCATAGGTCAAAAAGAGTCATGTACCAAAATGTTCATTGCAGCTCTATTTACAATAGCCAGGACGTGGAAGCAACCTAAATGTCCATCGACAGATGAATGGATAAAGAAGATGTGGCACATATATACAATGGAATATTACTCAGCCATAAAAAGAAATGAAATGGAGGTATTTGTAATGAGGTGGATGGAATTAGAGTCTGTCATACAGAGTGAAGTAAGTCAGAAAGAGAAAAACAAATACTGTATGCTAACACATATATACGGAATCTAAGGAGAAAAAAAAAAAAGGCCATGAAGAACCTAGTGGCAAGACGGGAATAAAGACACAGACCTACTAGAGAATGGACTTGAGGATATGGGGAGGGGGTGGGGTGAGATGTGACAGGGTAAGAGAGTGTCATGGACATATATACACTACCAAATGTAAAATAGATAGCTAGTGGGAAGCAGCCGCATAGCACAGGGAGATCAGCTCGGTGCTTTGTGACCACCTAGAGGGGTGGGATGGGGAGGGTGGGAGGGAGGGAGATGCAAGAGGGAAGAGAAATGGGAACATATTGGATATGTATAACTGATTAACTTTGTTATAAAGCAGAAGCTAACACACCATTGTAAGGCAATTATACTTCAATAAAGATGTTTAAAAAAATAAAATAAAATAAAATAAAATACATAACCAACAAGGACCTACTGTATAGCACAGTACTGGTTCAATACTCTGTAATAACATAAATGGGAAAAGAATTTGAAAACTAATAGATACATGTATATGTATAACTGAACCACTTGGTTATACACCTGAAACATTGTTAATCAACTATACTCCAATATAAAATAAATTTTAAAAATTCAGATTCATGTGCTTCACCTTGGACCAGCCAAACAGGATTTCATACATAGAGTCCAACAACCTGCTTATTAAATAAACACCTCATGTTAATCTTAGCCATACTGTTTTGGGAACTATTGCAACTATCAAGTTTCATCTAATTCTGTATATTCTATCTTTTCAATGTTTCTCATCCATTTCTCTCCTTTCCTATGGCCTCTACCCTAGTTTAAGCCTGCTTCATCTCTTAGCTGGACATCTGTAATAGGATTTCCTTGCCTCTAGGATATTTTCTACTCTAATTCATCCTGCACACAGGGGCCTTTTTAATCTTACTAAATCACAGCTCCACTCATTTAATGTGACAAGAACTTATTGAGAGCATACTATATACCAGGTGCTCTAGGGCAGAAGGTTCTAAGTGGGGTTGATAATCAGAATCATTAAGTGGGAGAAACCTTTTAAAGACAGAGATTCTCTAGCACTCCTCCAGGCCTACTAAATTAGAAACTATAGAGCCAGAGTTGAGAAAAGTTTATTGTTAAAAAGTTCCCCAGGTGACTCTGATACTTTTGAGCAACACTAGACTGGAGCATATAAAGATTAAAACATTCTTCTGCATTTCAGATTGTACTGGGGGAGTTGTGAACATATGCAAATAACATATAACACATTGGTTAATGTGTTCCAAGTGCTACAAGAAAGAGTAATTCTGATTGCATTAAACACTTTTAGTAACACGCCAACCTGGAAGAAATCTTTTCCTCCTCTAATTTCCCACAGTACTTTATAATTCTCTTATAGTCTCATTTTTATCTTGCACTATAATTATTTTTGTATATGTCTCCTGTCCTTTCCACTTGTATTTGAGATCAGAACCTTGGCCTTATCAGAGCACATAATCTGACAAAGAATTTTTTTCAGAGTTCTAATTTATTTACAGGATAAAGCTGTATCCCCCAAAATACTAAATGATGCATGGTTATGCATTTAATAAATTATCTCAGAAATTGGATGTCCTTGTAACTCTTGGATATATGTGGCCAAATTTATGGATTTTAATCTCAGCAAGGCACTTAGTAAAGTTCCTTCAATAAAGCAGGTACTCAATAAAAAAGTTATGTGTGAACCAATGGGATCTAGGGAAAATGTCTTTGGATATGCAAAAACATACTTAGTATGTCCAGTATCTACTTAAGAGGTTATAGATTCCAAATGAAATAATATTCTGGTGGTTTTTGCAAACCAGATCCCTATGAGCCAAAACCAATCAGCTTGTCTTTGTTTGTTTGTTTGGATCACCCGGTATTTTGTTGGTGTGCTGGGATGTGTGTGTGTGTTGTGTTTTTTGTTTTTTGACAAATTTTAATTTGAATGTCTTTGGGCAAATATTCTCTGACTTACCACAGGCTCTCTCACTCCCTATTACCTTACACTAATCTGATGTACACAATTATGTTATCTATAGGTCTAAAGATGAGAGTTCTAATGATGACAGACAACTGCTCCCAATCATTTCTTCTTTTTGAGTGTTGGTTATTGTTACGGACTGAATTGTGTCCCCCCTTAAATTCGTATGCTGAAATCCTAATCCCCAGTACTTCAGAATGCAACCATACTTGGAGATAAGGTCTTTAAAGAGGTAACTAAATTAAAATGAGGTCTTTAGGATGGGCCCTAATCCAATATGTCTGATGTCCTTATAAGAAGAAATATGGACACAGATGTGTATGTCCGTGAAGTAAAGACCATGTGAAGACAGAGGCAAAACTACATGCCAAGGAGAGAGGCTTCAGAATGAAATCAACCCTGCTGACACCTTGATATTGGACTTTCTAGCCTCTAGAATTGTGCGAAAATTAATTTCTGCTGTTTATTCCCTCAGTCTGTGGTATTCCGTTACAGCAAACCCAGCAAACTAATACAGCTACCAACTATACTTAATACTAATCTTAACTTAGGCATTTTTACATCAGAATTATGTTCAAGTCATTCTGCCAGGTACAGTGGTGAATACAACTCTAAGTAGCTTAGAATCTAGCAGATGAGGCAAACTATATGTAAGATACATTCATCAACATAAATGATAAAAATATTACCAGCCCTAAAGAAAAAAAGCCAAATAAAGAGTATATTTATAATTCTATAGGTGTTCTGGAGGGAGAGAGTTAACTATGGGTTACAGCTCAAAAAAATTCAGAATGTGACCTGGGTCTTGAGAGATTAGTAAGATTCAACCAAGCAGAGGGGAGAGGCCATTTAGGTGAGAGGAATGGAGAGTACAAAGTCAAATGCTACTATAGAGAACATTGTTTTTCCCAAGTAAATCTAACTTAGATTCAGGTCTCCTTTCTTGGCTTTCTAAACTCTATAACCACTATATATTTCTAATTAATGCCCTAAATCCTTATAAAATTTAGGCATTTTCCCCCTGCAGATAAATAACAGTATAACTGACTTTGTTCAGTATAATACTGACATCCAAAGGATGGTCTGGTTCATCTCTAAAGCCTCTTGGGCTTCTGCTGAGAGTTGGTTTTATTTTCAAATGGTCTATGAGGGCAATAAGCAGCTCACAGAACATTCTCTTTTGAAATCTGGCCATTTTTTGATCTCTTGCTTGTCAAATCTCATCACAGTAGATGGCTCCACAGTGCAGGTGGCCTGTGTTTTCTTAAGTGCCTCTTCTTCTGAAGAATGTGTTACTCTGTTCATTAATGTTTCATACCTAAGTATTCTAATATATTTAATTTCTTATTTAATGAAATTTCTAACCTTCAGGCTGAGTAAGTTACTTGGAATGTTTCATCCAAGCTGCTGGAAAAATGCTCAATAGCAAGGAGTTTTAAAGATGGAATTTTAAGAAAGGGGTTGGCAGGAACCTAAACACATATAGATCTAAGCTTTCATAAATGCTTCCCTGTCTTAAGTGTAGAAGAAGAAATTCTTCTTGATAAGCAGATAAGTTCTGCTGAATTTTTCTTTTAGATTTTGGAGACAAGAATTTAACAACTTTTGTTTTGTTTAAAAGATGTGTTTCAAAGCTGTAAGTTTTTTTTTTAAGTATTATTTGTCTGTAGAAAGCCTTACTTCTCCTCCATCATTTCAACAATGCTTACTTTCTTCCATAAATGAGAGACTTATGTGAGACCATTATCGCCAAAGAGATACACGTTGAACCAAAGGAGCCATGCATAGCACCTGGTTTCAATTATTTTATATTCAAGTGATGATCTAAGAAAGGAGGAGCCTCAGCTGAATTAGTTTGATTCCTGTAATGGTCTGGACTCAAAGCACCTGCCCATCTTACCATCTAACTTCAGACTTATGGGAGATTAAGAACTTAGAGAAGCTTTTAGACTGTTACATAAAATTTTAAAATTAAGCTCTTTAATACCCGGTTTAGATGAAATTTGACGGTCAGAAATAACTAGAATTTTAAATTTAACCATAACTCAAGTTGCACCCAATATTTAAAGACTACAAACTGTGTACGATACAGTAAAAATTCACACGGTAAACCATTACTAAATGTTTAGAAATCCAAATTTTCACCTTTTTCTGTTTTTAGTACCCGCTCCCCGGGTGACAAAGTGGACTCAAGTTTCCGTTACCCCTTACCCAACAAGGGGTGGTGGTACTACACGCTTACCTTGGGGAAACAACTTGCACTTTATAACTGGACAGGAAAATCGTTTGGTGAGAGAGAAGGCTAAAGGAAACGGAGGCCGGTGGCGTGACCGTAGCACAGGCCCGCGGTTACTCTTCAGGAGACGGCCTCAGCCCCAAACTACCTGGACCACCTAACAGGACCGCTTTTCCCGCGGCGTCTCACCTTCCGGCTCTAAGTCACCACAGCCCGCCCACCGGAAGCCGTCGTCATGGCAGCGCTGTTTGGTCCCGCCCCATCCCTTCGCCCCGCCCACCGCCTTGTACGCTTGCGGCCAGTTGGGCTTCGATTGGCCCATCTGTCCTTCACTCTGGGAGACGTTCTGGGCTGCGAGGCTCTGGAGCTCTTACTTGAATTTGTGGCGCGGAGAGTTCGTGAGGTAAGGAAGGCAGCTGGGCGTCTTGCTGGAGCCAACAAACTGGGTGGTGAGCGACCCTGAGGGGAGAAGGACGAAAAGGGCGGCCGAGGTGCAGGGACGCTGAGTCAAACAAGCCGCCTCGAGATGGGGGGCTTCAGCCGGGCTGCTTCCCTCCCTGAGGCAGCCCCTCTGTTCGCTTCCTCGCAGCCTCTAGGTTCTTCTTCTCACGTCGTTTTCCTCGCGTCTCAGAGACAACGCGCCCGCCTCTCTTCTGTGGTCCCTGGAGGGAGGCTCCCCCTGACGCTCCCTTTTCGTCTTCTTTCCTGAACGGTGTCTCTCAGTTCCTTCCCTCCCCAGTAGCAACCCTCCGACCCTGTCGTGCTTACACCTTCCCCAAGCGTACTTGACTCCCCCCGACCTCTTTCGTAATTATATCCGGCTCTCCATCACCAGCACTGTCAGAAACTTTCTACCTGCCCTTGACAGTGTGGAAAAGACTCCTGAGCAACCTGGGGAGCGCCCCACATCTCACAAACTGAGTCCAGAATGTTCCTTATCAAGGAATAGGATGCTGCTGTCCGCTTCTTCCCAACTGGGATGTAGTGAAGGTCCCGTGGAAAGCGGCAAGTGCAAGCGCTGTATAAAGCGCTACAGAAATGTAAGATCTTGTCCCAGTTGCTGACTCTGAATGATTGGATTCCTGTCGAAAACAGGATTATTTTGTTCTTGGTCCGACCCTGTTAACACATACGTTTCGTTTTGGCGTTATGAATACTCTCCAAACCTTAAAACAGAACAAAGCCAATAAGTCTGTTGGGGTACAGTGAAACTGAGGCTTGATCGGTAACATAAAAAACAAACAAGCAAAAAAACACTGATTGAAAAGTGTTCTCTTCATTAACCTTCTGTGTCTATTATGATCTGACTCCCCCCACTACACCCCCATCGATTGAATTTCAAATTGAAATTCAGACCCACTTAAAGAGTTTTATAGTATAAATGGACATCTTTTCCTATATCCCTTGTCTATGACTATGCAAATCTTCTATTTTCTTTCTAATCTGATCATTCAACTTGATTTTCTGTATGTCCAGCCTCTGGAACAGAGGTTCTTAACTTTTTTTGGGGGGGGGGGGTCATAGTCCCCTTTAAGAAGCAAGGAAAACCTTGAATCTTTTGTATAGAATATGACACATACACACAAAAATTTTGTATCAATTTCAGGGTGTTTTAAAGTCCACTCTGAAGTACCGATTTCCATAGGACCTCAGTCCAGTTCTAGAAGTGTATTTATATTTCTTAAAAAGTAGAAATAGTTAAACAGCCAAAGCAGCTAAGTGCTTTACTTCTTAAAAATGGCCGTCATTGGGGCTTCCCTGGTGGCGCAGTGGTTGAGAATCTGCCTGCCAATGCAGGGGACACGGGTTCGGGCCCTGGTCTGGGAAGATCCCACATGCCGCGGAGCAACTGGGCCCGTGAGCCACAACTACTGAACCTGTGCGTCTGGAGCCTGTGCTCCGCAACAAGAGAGGCCGCGATAGTGAGAAGGCCCGCGCACCGCGATGAAGAGTGGCCCCCGCTTGCCGCAACTAGAGAAAGCCCTCGTACAGAAACGAAGACCCAACACAGCCAAAAATAAATAAATAAATAAATAAATAATTAAAAAAAAAAAAAAAAAAAAATGGCCGTCATTTAACTTCTGAATTAAGACTTGTTCCGAAGAAAGTTGGGGTGGGAAAGCTTGAAGAAGTTGTATTAGTAGCACCACTTTCAATTGAGCACTGGGTTAAGAATTTTAGAGAAGTCACTGAAATGCTTTCTAAAATTAAAGGAAGGCCATTCACAGATGAGGGTATGGGCACACAGGCATATAAGAAGTAAATTGACAAGATGTATCTTTTTGCATTAACATAAAAATTAGGAGAATACTTGATCAACATCAAGAGTTAAAATAATTTTTGTGCCTTAATGTTTTGGATGTCTTATAGTAAAATGATTTTTATCGTGAAATTCCACTAGCTTGTTCTGAATATAATTTATATCATCAAGCATTATTTTTTCACATTAGAACTTTAGTTCACCTGAAACTTAGTTTTGTGTATGATGTGAGAAATGGTTTTAACTAAAAATTTTTTGTTGTTTTGTTGCTGTTTGGAAAACATTGGCCCATGGGCCAAATCTGACCCACTATCTGGTTATGTAAATAAAATTCTGTGGGAACACAGGTACACCCACTTGTTTACTTGTTGTCTGGCTGCTTTTGTGCTACAACGTCAGAGTTGAGTAGTTGTGACAGAAACTATATGGGCTTCAAAGCCTGATATATTACTGTCTGGCCCTTAACACAAAAAGTTTGCCAACCCCTGGAATAGGACATCCTTTCCTCACTGAATGGATAATGTCATGTTCCCATACAGTTTCTACATACATATATGTGTGTGTATATATATATATACATATATATGTGTGTGTGTGTATGTTTGCCTTTGTTTTTGAGTTTTCTAGTCTGTTTCATTTGTCTCGCCCTGCACATATAACATAGTGTTTTAAATTACCTTATCTCTAAACTAAGACAATATTCAGTAGGTTAAACTGCTCTCCTTACCCCCTATACCAAGTTGTTCTCTTGTCTTATTTATTCTTGGCCCTTAGATCTTCCATATTAATTTTTATGATCAGTTTATTAAATACCATGAGAAATCTTCTTGGGGTTTTGATAGGAATTGCTTTGAATATACACATTAATTTGGGAAGAACTGTCATCTTTACAATATTCAGTCTTTCCATCCGTGAACATAGTATATCCTGATTGTTTTTATGTCTTTTAATGTGATCTTAAAATTTTTTTCTTTAGAGTGTTCCATAAGGGAAATTGGTCTTGGTTTTGCTTTCTTGTGATTTTCTGATTTTAGCATTAGGGCAGTGCTGTCTGACTTCTTTAAATGATCTGAGATGTGTTGTATTCTTCTCTGTTTCTTGAAAGATTTTGTATAGGATTGGTATTATTTTTTGTTAAAGATTTGATAGAAAACACCAGTGCATCCATCCAGGCCTGGCGCTTTCTTTTTGAGGAGGTTTTAATGAAATTAGGAAAATGAGAGTAAAATCTATTGGCCTACATCTTACCATTTCTGGCACTCTATCTCTTCTTGTAGATGCAAGTTTTCATTAGTTTTCTTCAGTCTGAAGAACTTCCTTTAACATTGCTTATGGCATGGCTTGTTGGTAATGGATTCTATTAGGTTTTTTTTTTTTTTTTACTTGAAAAGGTTTTTAGTTCACTTTCATTTTTGAAAGATTTATTTTTAAGCTGGATATATAATTGTGTTTTTTAGTACTTTAATATTCTATTGTCTTCTGTCTTGTGTTGTTGTTAGTAAGATATTTGGAGTCATTCTGATCTTTGTTCTCCTGTATGTAATGTGTCTTTTTCCACCCCCTGGCTGCTGCTTTTTATAAAGTCAGTTTTTTTTAGGCTTAATTTACATATGGTAAAATTCACTCTTTTTAGGAATATAGTTCTATGAATTTTGACAAATATAAGCAATTGTGAACTACTACCATAATCAAGATATAGAGTATTTCTGTTAGTCTATAAAGTTACCTCATGCTCCTTTATAATCAATTCTCAGATCCCATACCTATCCCCTAGCACCACTGATCTGATATCTGCCACTATACGTTTGTACTTTGAGAACATGGTGTTAATGGAATTCTGTAGTATGCAGCCTTTTATGTCTAGCTTCTTTCAATTGGCATAATGCATTTAAGATTCATTCATGTTGTTGCATGTATCAGTAGTTTATTCCTTTTTGTGTGTGAATAGTACTCCATTGTACATATGTACCATAATTTGTTTATCCATTAGCCAGTTAATGGACATTTGGGTTGTTTTCAGGTTTTTGGCTATTAGTAATAAAGCTGCTATAACCATTTACCTACAGGTCTTTGTGGGACCACAGATTTTTATTTTTGCTGGGTGACTACCTAGGAATGAAGCTGCTATGTTATACGACAAATGTATGATTAACATCCTAAAATACTACCAAACTTTTTCCCAAAGTGGCTATTCCATTTGTTTTCCTATCAGCAGCGTATAACAGCTCTGGTTATTCACATCAGCTCTTGGTGGTGTTAGTATTTTAAAATTTAACTATTCCATTCAGTGTGTATTGATGTTTCATTGTAATTTTAATTGCATTTCTCTGATAACTCATGATGTAGAGCATCTTTCATTTATTTATTTGCTATATGTATATCTTCTATGGTGAAGCATTATTAAAATCTTTTGCCTATTTTTTGGACAGCTTTATTGAGTTATAATTAAGGTACAACAAATTGCATATATTTTTTTTAATTATTATTTTTTTATTGGAGTATAATTGCTTTACAATGTTGTGTGAGTTTCTGCTGTACAATGAAGTAAATCAGCTATATGTATACTTATATCCCCTGCCTCTTGGACCTCCCTCCTACTCCTCACCCCCCCCATCTCACCCATCTAGGTCATCACAGAGCACCAAGCTGAGCTCCCTGTGCTATACAGCAGGTTCCCAGTACCTGTTTTACACATGGTAGTGTATTTATGTCAAACATAATCTCCCAATTCGTCCCACCCTCCGCTTCCCACCCTGTGTCCACATGTCTGTTCTCTATGTCTATGTCTCTATTCCTGCCCTGCAAATAGGTTCATCTGTACCATTTTTCTAGATTCCACATATATGCATTAATATACGATATTTGTTTTTCTCTTTATGGCTTACTTCACTCTGTATGACAGACTTTAGTCTAGGTCCATCCACATCTCTACAAATGACCCAATTTCGTTCCTTTTTATGGCTGAGTAATATTCCCTTGTATATATGTACCACATCTTCTTTATCCATTCATCTGTCATTGGACATTTAGCTTGTTTCCATGACCTGGGTATTGTAAATAGTGCTGCAGTGAACATTGGGGTACATGTGTCCTTTTGAATTATGGTTTTCTCAGGGTATATGCCCAGTAGTGGGATTGCTGGGTCATATGGTAGTTCTATTTTTAGTTTTTTAAGGAACCTCCATACTGTTCTCCATAGTAGCTGTATCAATTTACATTCCCACCAACAGTGTAGGACGGTTCCCTTTTCTCCACACCCTTTCCAGCATTTATTGTTTGTAGATTTTTGTTGATGGCCATTCTGACCAGTGTGAGGTGATACCTCATTGTAGTTTTGATTTGCATTTCTCTAATGATTAGTGATGTTGAGCATCCTTTCATGTGTTTGTCGGCGATCTGTATATCTTCAACAAATGTTGAATGAGAAATGAGAAATGTCTATTTAGGTCTTCTGCCCATGTTTGGATTGGGTTGTTTGTTTTTTTTTAATATTGAGCTCCATGAACAGTTTGTATATTTTGGAGATTAATGCTTCATCTGTTGATTCGTTTGCAAATATTTTCTCCCATTCTGAGGGTTGTCTTTTCATCTTGTTTATGGTTTCCCATGCTCTGCAAATGCTTTTAAGATTAATTAGGTCCCATTTGTTTATTTTTGTTTTTATTTTCATTACTCCAGGAGGTGGGTCAAAAAAGATCTTGCTGTGGTTTATGTCAAGGAGCGTTCTTCCTATGTTTTCCTCTAAGAGTTTTATAGTGTCCAGTCTTATATTTAGGTCTTTAATCCATTTTGAGTTTATTTTTGTGTTTTCTGTTAGGTAGTGTTCTAATTTCATTCTTTTACAAGTAGCTGTCCAGTCTTCCCAGCACCACTTATTGAAGAGGCTGTCTTTTCTCCATTGTATGTTCCTTCTTCCTTTGTCGTAAATTAGGTGACCATATGTGCATGGGTTTATCTCTGGGCATTCTATCCTGTGACACTGATCTATATTTATGTTTTTGTGCCAGTACCATATGTCTTGATTACTGTAGCTTTGTAGTATAGTTTGAAGTCAGGCCTGATTCCTCCAGCTCTGTTTTTCTTTCTCAAGATTGCTTTGGCTATTCGGGGCTTTTGTGTTTCCATACAAATTGTAAATTTTTTTGTTTTAATTCTGTGAAGAATGCCATTGGTAGTTTGATAGGGATTGCATTGGAACTGTAGATTGGTTTGGGTAGTATAGTAATTTTCACAATATTGATTCTTCCAATCCGAGAACATGGTATATTTCTCCATCTATTTATGTCATCTTGGATTTCTTTCATCAGTGTTTTATAGTTTTCTGAGTACAAGGCTTTTGCCTCCTTAGGTAGGTTTATTCCTAGGTATTTTATTCTTTTTGTTGTGGTGGTAAATGGGATTGTTTCCTTAATTTCTCTTTATGATTTTTAGTTGTTAGTGTATAGGAATGAAAGAGATTTCTATGCATTAATTTTGTATCCTGCAACCTTACCAAATTCGTTGATTAGTTCTAGTAGTTTTCTGGTGGCATCTTTAGGATTTTCTATGTATAGTATCATGTCATCTACAAACAGTGACAGTTTTAATTCTTTTCCAATTTGTATTCCTTTTATTTTTTTTTCCTCTCTAATTGCTGTGGCTAGGACTTCCAAACTATGTTGATTAACAGTGGCGTGAGTGGACATCCTTGTCTTGTTCCTGATCTTAGTGGAAATGCTTTCAGTTTTTCACCTTTGAGAATGATGTTTGCTGTGGGTTTGTCATATATGGCCTTTATTATGTTGAGGTAGATTCCCTCTATGCCCATTTTCTGGAGAGTTTTTATATCATAAATGGGTGTTGAATTTTGTCAAAAGCTTTTTCTGCATCTATTGAGATGATCATATGGTTTTTATTCTTCAATTTGTTAATATGGTGTATCACATTGATTGATTTGCATATATTGAAGAATCCTTATATTCCTGGCATAAACCCCACTTGATCATGGTGTATGATCCTTTTAATGTGCTGTTGGATTCTGTTTGCTAGTATTTTGTTGAGGATTTTTGCATCTATGTTCATCAGTGATATTGGTGTGTAATTTTCTTTTTTTGTAGTATCTTCGTCTGGTTTTGGTATCAGGGTGATGGTGGCCTCTTAGAACGAATTTGGGAGTCTTTCTTCCTCTGCAATTTTTTGGAAGAGTTTGAGAAGGGTACGTGTTAGCTCTTCTCTAAATGTTTGATAGAATTCAGCTGTGAAGCCATCTGGACCAGGACTTTTGTTTGTTGGAAGATTTTTGATTACAGCTTCAATTTCATTACTTGTGAAAAATCTGTTTATATTTTCTAATTCTTCCTGGTTCAGTCTTGGAAAATTGTACCTTTCCACGAATCTGTCCATTTCTTCATCATTGTTGATTTTATTGGTGTATAGTTGTTTGTAGTAGTCTCCTTTTTTTTTTTTTTAAATAAATTTATTTATTTATTTATTTTGGCTGCGTTGGGTCTTCGTTGTGGTGCACGGACTTCTCATTGTGGTGGCTTCTCTTGTTGCCGAGCACTGGCTTTAGGTGCACGGGCTCAGTAGTTGTGGCACACGGGCTTCAGTAGTTGTGGCTCGCAGGCTCTAGAGCACAGGCTCAGTAGTTGTGGCGCACGGGCTTAGTTGCTCCGCGGCATGTGGGATCTTCCCGGACCAGGGCTCGAACCCGTGTCCCCTGCATTGGCAGGCGGATTCTTAACCACTGTGCCACCAGGGAAGTCCTGTAGTAGTCTCTTATAATCCTTTGTATTTCTGTGGTGTCAGTTGTGATTTCTCCTTTTTCATTTCTAATTTTATTGATTTGCGTCCTCTCCCTTTTTTTCTTGATGAGTCTGGCTAACGGCTGATCAATTTTATTTTCTCAAAGTACCAGCTTTTAGTTTTATTGATCTTTGCTATTGTTTTCTTTGTTTCTATTTCATTTTTTTCTGCTCTGATATTTATGATTTCTTTCCTTCTACTGACTTTGGGTTTTCTTTGTTCTTCTTTCTCTAGTTGCTTTAGGTATAAGGTTAGATTGTTTATTTGAGATTTTTCTTGTGTCTTGAGGTGAGACTAAATTGTTATAAACTTCCCTCTTAGAAATGCTTTTGCTGTGTCCCATAGGTTTTGGGTTGTTGTGTTTTTATTGTCATCTGTTTCTATGTATTTTTTTATTTCTTCTTTGATTTCTTCAGAGATCTCTTGGTTATTTAGTAGTGCACTGTTTAGCCTCCGTGTATTTGTGTTTTTTACAGTTTTTTTCCCCTGTAATTGATTTCTAATCTCATAGCATCGTGGTCAGAAAAGATGCTTGATGCGATTTCAATTTTCTTAAATTTTCCGAGGCTTGATATATGACCCAAGATGTGATCTGTCCTGGAGAATGTTCCGTGTGCACTTGTGAAGAAAGTGTATTCTGCCACTTTCGGGTGGAACGTCCTATAAATATCAATTAAATCCATCTGGTCTATTGTGTCATTTAAAGCTTGTGTTTCCTTATTTTCTGTTTGGATGATCTGTTCATTGGTGTAAGTGTGGTGTTAAAGTCCCCTACTATTATTGTGTTGCTGTCGATTTCCCCTTTTATGGCTGTTAGCATTTGCCTTATGTATTGAGGTGCTCCTATGTTGGGTTCATAAATATTTATAATTGTTATAACCTCTTCTTGGATTGATCCCTTGATCATTTCGTAGTGTACTTCTTTGTCTCGTAACAGTCTTTACTGAGTTATATTGAACATACAACAAATTGCATATATTTAATCATATAGTTTAATAAGTTTTGGCATACACCTATTAAGTCATCACTACAATCAAATTAACGTACGTGCTACAACATGGATGAACCTTGAAAAACATGCTTAGTGAGTGAAGCCAGTCACAAAGGCCATGTATTGTATGCGTCTCTTTATGTAACATGTCCAGAATAGGCAATCTGTAGAGACAGAATGTAGATTAGTGGTTGCTAGGCACTGGGATGGGGAGAATGGGGAGTGGGCATGGGGTTTTGGGGGGAAATGATGAAAATGCTCTGCAATTAGATACTTGTGATGGCTGCGTAGGTTGTGAATACTCTAAAAACTTACTGAGTTGTACAGTTTAATGGCAAATCTTGTGGTATGTGAATTATGTCCAATAAAGCTGTTCAAAAAAAGGGAGAAAACTACTAGTTGTAACCCATTAGTGGATTGTTCAAACAGGATTGTTTATAATTGCAAAAACATGGAAACTAACTTAATGTCCATCATTAGAAGAATGATTATAAAAATGGTTGTATTTTCTCAGAATGAAAAAGTGAAGAAGGTATTAAACTAACAAACCAGAGAAATATGTATCAATGTGATGAACCTCACAATCATAGTTTGAGAAAAAAAAAAAAAAAAGATTGCCAAGGAATCTATAATATGTATAATACCAAATTAAAGTTTAAAAAAATATATAACACTACATAATTTAGTAAAAGTATAAAAAACAAGTATGGGGATCATAAACATCAGCTTCCAGGTAGTAATTTGTTGTGGAGATAACTTGTGGTATGAACTTGTAGGGAGGTGGGGAAGAGAGGAAGAATGTCATTAAGGGAGAAATTATAGAGTGCTTAAACTGTATTTGGCAATGTGTTATTTCTTAAGCTGTATGGTAGATATGTAGAAGTTTTACTTGATTTTTATTTTTAAAGTATTTCAAATAATTTTTGTAAGAAAATACAAAGGACACAACAAAATGGAGGTAGAATGTGGAAGGGATACAGAAACTAAAATTTTTTTACTTATAAAAGAGCACAATATCAAATGTACAACTGAGGAAAGATAAGAACCAACCGAGAAAAGGATGTTGGGGGAGGACGAATTGCTTTCATGAGGTCATAATCATATAACTTCTTTTAAAGAAGTTGTGGTTTCTTCTGGGAATACTACCCTAATCAAAAATGTAAAGTATGATGACCTGGAAGCAATTGCACTAATGTATATTTTGGAAAGCAGTGCTACTCTCAGAAGTCAAATCAGTGCCTTCTAGGAGACTTTTGAAACTATGAAATAATCTCAGAGAGAGGAAAACAAGGATGTGGGGTTTGAGGAAAAGCCATAAGGAGATCTTTCTTACATGGCATAGGAATTTAGTTAAAAGGTTATCACCTAGTCAGGAGGTCCCTTGAGAAACAGATTACACAGCTGAAACAAAAGGGTACTTGAATGGTTTCTAGTTTATTGATATCAGGCCCCATTCTGGTTTTAGGGAATTATAAAGATTTGATCCTTGTCTTCAAAAAAGACACGAATTTATCCTAACTATACCGTGAAGCCCGTTACCTGGGAAGAGAAATTTTTGTAGGGCTTTATAGAAGTTCAGGGCGCTAGGGTCATTTAAAAATCACTATCCACAGAGATAATAAAGCAAACAGGAGGCCCAGACCTGAAGAACATGGATAGGAATTATTAGAACTTTGTACAACTTCCTAAATTTAGAGACATTTTCTGGTGTGGAATGAATTGTGTTCCCCTGAAATGTGTGTTCAGGTCTTAACCCTTGGTGTTTGTAAAAGTGATCTTGTTTGGAAACAAGGTTTTTGCAGATTTTATCCAAGTTAAGATGAGGTCATACTGGATTAGGATGGGTCCTAATCCAATGTCTGGTGTCTTTATAAGAGAAAGAAGAAGGAGATTTAGACCAAGACACGGAGAGCAAGAGAGTAGATACACACTGAGGGAAGATTCTGGCCGTGTGATGATGGAAGCAGAGATTGGAGTTATGCAGCTGCAAACCAAAGAACACAAAGGATCGCGGGCAACCACTAGAAACTAAGAAGAGGGGAAGAGGGATCCTTCTCTAGACTCTTCAGAGGGAGCATGGCCCTGCCACTACCTTGACTTCAGACTTCTAGTCTCCAGACGTGTGAGAGAATAAATTTCTATTGTCTTAAACCTCCCAGTTTGTGTGGTAATTTGTCACCACTGTCCTAGGGAACTAATAATACATTCTGCATCTTCATTACTTTTGCTAGGCACTACCTAGTTCCCTACAGCAATTAGCAATAAAATACTTAAAATGAAAATGATTACTAGACTTGCTTGGTGGGACATAAATTAAAAGAAAAACCAAAACACTGGGTGGGTAAATTTTCTTGTTCTTGCATAAAGGAGGAAAAGGTAACCTAAAATGCCCTCTCCCACAAATATATATATATATATATATATATATATATATATATATCATATAAAAGGAAAGTCCTCAGGGTCCAGAAACAATTAAGGTGCTGGAAAAAAAAAGCAATAAGCCTGTAGGCTGATTAAACTGCTATACTGAGAGTAAGGAGATATAGGTCTCAGTATTTGAGGGGCTTGAGTTTTAGAGGCATACAGCCTCAAGAGATGAGATCTTGGAGTCCTTAAGAGTCAAGTGGTTAGAAATCAGACCCCTACTGTAAAAACTCTTAGAGGAAAACATAGGAAGAACACTCTTTGACATAAATCACAGCAAGATCTTTTTGATCCACCCCCTAGAGTAATGGAAATAAAAACAAAAATAACAAATGGGACCTAATGAAACTTCAAAGCTTTTGCACAGCAAAGGAAACCATAAACAAGACGAAGACAACCCTCAGAATGGGAGAAAATATTTGCAAACGAATCAACGGACAAAGGATTAATCTCCAAAATATATAAACAACACATGCAGCTCAATATAAAAAAAAAAACCCAATCCAAAAATGGTCAGAAGACCTAAATAGGACATTTCTCCAAAGAAGACATACAGATAGCCAAGAAGCACATGAAAAGCTGCTCAACATCACTAATAGAGAAATGCAAATCAAAACTACAATGAGGTATCACCTCACAACCAGTTAGAATAAGCTCATCAGAAAATCTACAAACAACAAATGCTAGAGGAGGTGTGGAGAAAAGGGAACCCTCTTGCACTGTTGGTGGGAATGTAAATTGATACAGCCACTATGGAGAACAGTATGGAGGTTCCTTAAAAAAACTAAAAAAAAGAATTACCATATGATCCAGCAATCCCGCTACTGGGCATGTACCCAGAGAAAACCATAATTCAAAAAGACACATGCACCCCAGTGTTCATTGCAGCACTATTTACAATAGCCAGGTCATGGAAGCAACCTAAATGCCCATCGACAGATGAATGGGTAAAGAAGACATGGTACTTATATACAATGGAATATTACCCAGCCATAAAAAGGAACAAAATTGGGTCATTTGTAGAGACGTGGATGGATCTAGAGACTGTCATACAGAGTGAAGTAAGTCAGAAAGAGAAAAACAAATATCATATGTTAACGCATATATGTGGAAACTAGAAAAAAATGGTACAGATGAACCGCTTTGCAGGGCAGAAATTGAGACACAGATGTAGAGAACAAACGTACGGACACCAAGGGGGAAAAGTGCAGGGTGGGTGGGGGGTGTGTATGATGAATTGGGCGATTGGGATTGACATGTATACACTGATGTGTATAAAATTGATGACTAATAAGGACCTGCTGTATAAAAAAAATAAATAAAATTCAAAGTTAAAAAAAAAAGAAATCAGACCCCTGCAGTTTACCCTTTTTAATTTAATATAATTACTAATGTATTAGTAATTATAAATGTCTTGATACTTACCATTTACTCTTTGTTCATCACTTCATTCTGTTTTTTTTTCCTTTCCTTTCTTTCCTTTTGTTGGATTGATTTTTAAAAAATTAATTTCATTTCCCTCCTCTGTTCTATATTCTTGATTTATCAAATCTATTATTAACTTACATTTGCTCTCATATTTTCATATTTTGCTATTACTTTTGTATTTTAATTTTTAGATATTTTAAATTCCCTAAGATATTAACATTATTGTAGTTTACCTTTTTTGTGACTTTTCATTCCTTCCTGTGTCTCCTAGCTTCCATTGGTGGGATCATTTTCCTTCTGCCTGAAGAATGCCCTTCAGTATTTATTGAATGTGGATTGTTGAGGACACAGTCTCACAATTTTTCATATATCTGAAAAAAGTCTTTGTTTCACCTTCATTGATGAAGGGTAGTTTTGTCAGTAATGGATCAATAGTTCAGTTTTTCCCATCCCTTTGAGGATGTAATTCCATTATCTTCTGGTCTCTACTGTTTTTCCTTAGAAGTTAGCTATCAAACTCATTTTTATGCCTTTAAAAGAAACTGACCTCTCTGAGATTTTCCCTTTTTGATTTTTAGTTATTTTAATATGGTGTGCCTAGATTTATATATTTTTCATAATATATACTGTTTATCCTTTTGTAGTGTTGAATAACAGCTTGATAACTTTCACCAGTTTTGTAAAATTCTTGATCAATATCTTCTCAGATACAGCTTCTTCCCCGTTCTCTCTCTCCCTTTACCCCAATAATTCCCTGTCCCATTTTCAATCATTTTCCATCCCTTTCCCTCCAACCTTAGGCAACCACTGATGTGCTTTTTGGCTTTATAGATTTGTTTTCATTTAATGTCATATAAATGAAATTTTACAGTATGTACTGTTTTGTATCTGGTTTCTTTTCTCAGTATTATATTGTTGACAGTAAGTCATATTTTAATGTGTATCAGTATTATAGTATTTATATATATCTATATCTATATATTATAATTTGTTTATCTATTCATATGTTGATTGACATTTGGGTTGTTTCCAGTTTGAAGCTATTATGAATAAAGCTCCTATGAACATTTGTATGCAATTGTTGGGTAAATACCTAGGAAGTGGAATTGCTGGATCATACAGTAATTGTATGTTCAGTTTTATAAGAAATGATCAAACTGTTTTCCAAAGTATTTTTGTGATTTTATGTTACCTTCAGGAATGTATGAAAGTGCAATTCTCCACTGGCAGTTCCATTGATTGGAACTGTCAGTCATTTAAATTTTAGCCATTCTAGTGGGTATTTATTTATATCTCACTGTGGTTTTAATTTGTACTGTACTGATGTCTAATGACGTTGACCATATTTTCCTGTGTTTATTTGGGTGTCCAGATATCCTTCATGATGTGTCTATTTAAATATTTGCTAATTTAATAATTGACTTGTTTGCCTTCTTTTTATTGAGTTTTAAAATTTCTTATATATTCTGTATAAAAGTACTTGGTCAATTACATATGTTCAGAGTATCTTCTCCTAGTGTGAGATTTGCCATTTCATTTTTTAATGATGTCTTTTCAAGAGCAGAAGTTTTTTAATTTTGATGGTGTCCAATTTATCCATTTTTAATTTTATGATTCATGCATTCTATATCCTAAGAAATCTTTGTCTACCTAAAGATCACAAAGATATTCTTCCTGTGATTTGTAGTTTTAGCTTTTACATTTAGGTCTCTGATCTATTTTGTGTTGATTTTTGTGTGAGGGAAGTGTTAGGATTAATTTTTTCCCTATGGATATCCAATTCTTCTAACACCATTTTTACCATTCCCAATTAAATTATCATTGCTTCTGGTAATGGAGTACCACCTTTTTGCACAACCCTTCTGCAGTAACAATTATAATCTGTCAAAAAGATGTAAGTTCAACTACTTGAATACAATGGAGAACAACCAAAAGCCAGCAGAAACTGGAGGAGCATCTGCTTAGAAAAGGAGAATGGCACTGGGTGAATTTCCCATGTCTTTATAACCTTTTTTTTCCCCCTCATGTGCAGGCCAAGGTAAAACTTGAATAGAATATTGACAGGCTTTTAGCTTGAACAACCAGACAGCAGGATTTGGGGTAACCTCAGCAGCTGGAAAGTGAGTAGGGGAGTGACAGATCCACAAAGGGAAGCTCTAAATTCTGTTTATAAACTCACCTGTATCATCACCTGACCCCTGAACTGGACTTGCATGAGACAGTTTTCAAGCAGTCCAGCTAAACCTAAAAGATCTGAACAGAGATTTCAACTATTACTCATCACTGTAAAAACAATTTGGTGGTTGACTTCAGACAGGTTAACTGCCTGTTGCAATAAAAATATCAGTATTCTTCAGAGAACCACAATATAATTGGGAATCTCTACAACACATCGTTCAGAATGTCCATAATATAGTCAAAAATATCTAGACACACAAAGCAACAGGAAAATGTGATTTTTATACAAGAGAAAAGGCAGTCAGTGGAATCTGACCTCAACACGATTGAAGTGTTGAATCAGTACACAAGGATTTTAAAGGAAACATCACAAATATGCTCAGTAGTATAAAGGGAAATTTGCTTGTAATAAATTAAGAAGTAGGAAGTCTCACCAGAGAAGTAAAAACTATTTTTTAAAAAGTGGTGGTGGGGCTTCCCTGGTGGCGTGGTGGTTAAGAATCCACCTGCCAATGCAGGGGACATGGGTTCGAGCCCTGGTCCAGGAAGATCCCACATGCCATGGAGCAACTAAGCCCGTGCACCACGACTACCGAGCCTGCACTCTAGAGCCCACGTGCCACAACTACTGAAGCCCGTGCACCTAGAGCCTGTGCTCCACAACAAGAGAAACCACCGCAGTGAGAAGCCCTCACACTGCAACAAAGAGTAGCCCTCTCTCACCACAACTAGAGAAAGCCCACGTGCAGCAACGAAGGCCCAACACAGCCAAAAATAATCAATCAATCAATAAATATATTTTTAAAATAAAAAATGGTGGTGGAGGGGAATTCTAGAGTTGAAAATTCGGTACTCACTCCCTCCCCCCGCCCAAGAAACATCACTAGAAGGGCTTAACAGCAGATTGGAGTAACAAGAGACAGTGAACTTGGAGAAAGACTAATAGAAATTATCCAATGTGAAGACAACAGAAAGAAGACTAATCAAAAGTGAACAGAATCTCAGGGACGTGTGGAATAATATATCTAATATACAACTAATTGGAGTCCCAAAAGAAGAGGTAGAGAGAAACAAAATGATGTGAAAAGACAATGAATGAAAATTTACTAAATTAGTTGAAAGATATAAATTTACAGATTAAGGCGTACAATGAAAAGCAGGGCAAATACAAAGAAAAGGAAGAAAGGTTTAACATTATAGTTAAACTGTTTGAAAAACAAGGTTAAGAGAAAGTCTTGAAAGCATCTAGAGTAAAGGGACATGTTACTTATAGAACAAAGCAATATGAATTAACATTCATTTTTTATCATAAACAATAGAGTCCAGAAACCAAAGGAATGAGGTCTTTAAAGTACTGAGAGAGGAAAAAAAAGCCTTATTCAACTTTCATTGTCTTCAGCAAAAACATCTTCTGAGAATGAAGGTCAAATAAATCATGTTTTAGATAAATAAAACTTAGAGAATTTTCTGCCTGCAGGTCTTCGCTATAAGGAATGCTAAAGGAAGTTCTGAAATACCTTGGCAACTTTGCTGAAAATCAATCAACCTAATGTGCATTATTCTATTTCTGGACTCATTGTTCTGTTCTGCTGATTGATATGTCTGTCTATTATACAGCTACCATATACTGTTTTGAAATTAGGTAAAATAATTCTAAGTCTGTAAGACAATATCTAGTACTGTCACTCTTCCAGCTTTTTGTTTCTCTAAGAAGACACCTTTGTGATTGCTGGCCCTTTCCCACATAAATTTTAGAATCAGCTGGTCAGTTTCTACACAAAGTTTTCTAAAAACCTGTTTGGGATTACACTGAATCTATGTTAGACCAACAAGTTGGTAATTATCCTAATAAGAAATATGATTCTTCCAATCTATGTGGTATCTCCTTTCATTTATTTGTAGTGTCTTTAAATTCTCTCAGCAGTGTTTTGTAGTTTTCCTTGTATAGATCTTGTGCAAATTTTGTTAAATTTGTCTGAGAGTAGTTCATGTTTCTTGATAATATTGCAGATTTTGTTTTCCTTTAATTTTTTTGCTAATTGCCATTATTTAGGAATGCAATTGATTTTTTGTATTAAAATTCTGTGACCTCTCTAAAATTCACTACTAGTTCACATTTACAAAAACTTATCTATGTTTTACTTCTTTCTTTCAAATATGTATGCCTTTAATTTTATTTTATTTATTTATTTATCGTTATTGCATTGTCTAGGACCTCCAGTGTGATGTTTAACAGAAGTGAGGGTACATCTTCACCTTATTCTTGACCTTGGGGAAAAAATGTTTAGTCTGTCTTCATTAAGTATGATGAAAGTTATAGCTTTTTCATAGTTGTCCTTTATCAGGTTGAAGAAATTCCCTTTCATTCCCTATTTTGCTTAGAGTTTTTTTTTTTTTTTTATTTTTTATTTATTTATTTATTTATTTATTTATTTATTTTTGGCTGTGTTGGGTCTTCGTTTCTGTGCGAGGGCTTTCTCTAGTTGCGGTGAGCGGGGGCCACTCTTCATCGCAGTGCGCGGGCCTCTCACTGTCGCGGCCTCTCTTGTTGTGGAGCACAGGCTCCAGACGCGCAGGTTCAGTAATTGTGGCTCACGGGCCCAGTTGCTCCGCGGCACGTGGGATCTTCCCAGACCAGGGCTCGAACCCGTGTGCCCTGCACTGGCAGGCAAACTCTCAACCACTGTGCCACCAGGGAAGCCCTGCTTAGAGTTTTTATCACTAACAGATGTTGAATTTTGCCAAATGGTTTTTCTGTGTCAGTTAAGATGATCATATGGTTTTCTTCTTTATACTACTAATATGGAGAATTACATTGATTTTTAACTGTGAAACCTACTTTGCATTGTGGGAATAAACTCAACTTCATTATGAAGTATTATTACTGTAATTATTTTTATATTGCCAAGTCAGATTTCCTAATGTTTTGATAAGAATGTTTATGTCTAAGTTTGTGAGGATTATGGTTCTCTAATTTTCTTCCCTGTAGTGGTTTTGTATGATTTTGGTATTGTTGATTTCATAAAATGAAATGGAAAGTGTTTCTTCCTCTTTATTTTTAAAAAAAGTCTGTGAGGAGTTAATGCTATTTCTTTCTCAGTTGTTTAGTAATAGTAACTGAGTGGAATGTACAGAGTTCCCATATATCCCCTGTTTCCACTTATGCACAGCCTCCCTCACTGTCAACATCCTGCACCCAGAGAACATTTGTTATGATTGATGGACCTACATTACATATCATTATCACTCAAAGTCCATAGTTTACAGTTTGTGTTCACTCTTGGTGTTTTGTATTTCATGGATTTTGACACAAGTATAATGACATGTATCCACCATTTTAGTGTTGTACAGAATGTTTTCACTGCCCTAAAAATCCTCTGTGCTCTGCTGATTTATCCCTTCTACCCCCAACCCCTGGCAACTTCTGACCTTTTCACTGTCCCATAATTCTTTTAATTAATTAATTAATTTATTTATTGATGTATAGTTGATTTACAATGTTGTGTTAGTTTCAGGTGTACAGAAAAGTGATTCAGTTATACATGCATAGAGATCTATTTTTTTTCAGATCCTTTCCTTTATAGGTTGTTACAAACACTGAGTATAGTTCCCTGTGCTATACAGTAGGTCCTTATTGGTTATCTATTTTATATATAGTCGTGTGTATATGTTAATCCCAACCTCCTAATTTATCCCTCCCCTCCACAACCTTTCCCCTTTGGGAACCATAAGTTTGTTTTTGAAGTCTGTGAGTCTGTTCTGTTTTGTAAATGAATTCCTTTGTATCATTTTTTTTAGATTCTACATATAAGCAATATCATATATTTGATATTTGTCTTTCTCTGTCTGGCTTACTTCACTCAGTATGACAATCTCTAGGTCCATCCATGTTGCTGCAAATGGCATTATTTCATTCTTTCTCATGGCTGAGTAATATTCCATTGTATAAATAAACCACATCTTCTTTATCCATTCATCTATCAGTGGACATTTAGGTTGCTTCCTTGTCTTGGCTATTGTAAATAGTGCTGCAGTGAACATTGGGGTGCTTGTATCTTTTCAAATTGTGGTTTTCTCTGGATATAAGGCCCGGGAGTAGGATTGCTGGATCATATGGTAGCTCTATTTCTAGTTTTTTAAGGAACCTCCATATTGTTCTCATAGTGGCTGCACCAATTCACACTCCCCCCAAAAGTGTAGGAGGGTTCCTTTTTCTCCACACCCTCTCCAGCATTATGTTATTTGTAGACTTTTTGATAATGGCCATATCGTACAGAATGGGAGAAAATATTTGCAAATGATGCAACTGACATGGGGATTAATCTCCAAAAAATACAAAACAGCTCATACAGCTCAAATCAAAAAAGTAAACACGCAATCAAAAAATAGGCAGAAGTTCTAAATAGACATTTCTCCAAAGAAGACACACAGATGGCCAAAAGGCAACATGAAAAGGTGCTCAACATCACTATTATTAGAGAAATGCAAATCAAAACTATAATGAGATATCACCTCACACTGCTCGAATAGCCATCATCAAAATGTCTCCATAGTTTTACCCTGCAAATACCATATTGTGGAATCATACAGTATGTAGCCTTTTCAAATTGGTTTCTTTCAGTTAGTAATATGCATTTAAGGTTTCAACATGTCTTTTTCATAGCACAACAGCATCCACCTACTGAAGGGCATCTTTCTTACTTCCAAGTTTCGGCAATTATGAATAAAGCTGCTGTAAGCATCCATGTGCAGGTTTTTGTGTAGATGTGAGTTGTTCAGTTCCTTTGGGTAAATACAAGAGCACCGTTGCTGGGTTGTATGGAAAGAGTATTTTAGTTTCTTAAAAAGAGACAAAACTGCCCAGCTGTCTTCCAACTTTGCTGTACCATTTTACACTTCTACCAGCAACGAATGAGAGTTCCTGTTGGTCCACAGCCATATCAGCATTTGGTATTATCAGGTTTGGATTTTTGTGCATTCTTATAGAGTGTGGTTTCTAATTGTTTTAATTTGCAATTCCCTGATGCATTATGATGTTTAGCATCTTTCCATATGCTTTTTGCCATCTGTATATCTTCTTTAGTGAGATATCTTTTCAGATCTTTTGCCTCTTTATAAATGGGGTTTCTTTTTTTATGGTTGACTTTGGAGTTATGTTCAACAACTGTCTCTGGTTGGTTTTGGACAGATTCTCTCAGGGGAAAGCACTTTGTACTAGTGAGCTCTGAGTAAGTTCACATAATGACAGCCTTACATGTGGAGTCTTTCGTGTACAATAACGACATTTCTCTGGGAAGGGGGCTTTGAAAGATTTCCAACTTCTTGGACTGCCAGACTTAACTGTGGCTGTTGTTTTTCAAGACTCCAGTGGAGCTGGGGATGGGCAGATGGGCAAAGGGCAAATTAAAATGCCACAAAGCTCATTGTTCTTATTTAGCTCTTTTTCTTGAATAATCATTCCCTAGATTGCTGCATGTCTTTGGTTAATTTCTAGCATTTTGAAAAAGTTGATTCTGACAGTTTTTGGTAGTGTTCTCATTGCTTTTATGGAGGAAAGGTTTTTAGAACTCTTTACTCTGAGATTTTCAATGATATCCACTGTCCTTTTGTGAACAGTGACATAAAATTTATTAGTTAGTGCTGTGAGATCTGGAAGAAATTCCTTGCCTGTAGAACAAACAGGACAACAAGAGCTCAATTAAATGACCAGGGAAGGTAATATAAGTATATCATGTCAGTTTATAATTTTATGGGTGCTGGATCTAGATGAGCCAAATTTTACTCTGCAAATAATGAGTGGTTAAATCTCATCAGCATATAACATATAATGGTTTATGTCCTTTAAAATGAAATGAGGAATTACTATTTATATAAAAACTAATCTAATATCCTCTTCCACCTGAACTTTTTTGCTATCTGGAGTGTCTTTGGAAGAATAGGTATGTTTGTTTGTTTCTTTGCCCTGAATATTTTATAAATAGCGTAATATTTAAGGTTACTGTCAGCTTTTCATCTGAATTTTCTAAATGTGTAGCAGGGACTTTTGATTCTTTATTACTAGATTTTTTTTTCTCATTATTTGTTGCTATATATGGAGTATTATGTGGAGAGAAGAGGGGATGATTGATTTGTGAATGATAGGTTGACCTGGCTAGACAAGTCACGTGTAGGTCAGATTGTTTGAGGGTGACCTGCTAATGTTGTGGAAAGATTTCATTATATTTTTATATTTTACTGGGTTTAATTATATATGTAGGGCAAATGAAAGGTGTAATATAGTTGGTTTTGTGGCATTTCATTCAGTATGATGGGCATTTATATTATAATTAACTATACTGAAAATATTGAGGAGAGGGGTTTTAAATCTGTCTACTTTTTATCATCTTGAATTTTACACAAAACTACAAAGTAGTTAGTCATTTAAAATTCTAGATTTCTTTGCCCTACTGTGTCTGATTAAGTTATATTTAGATCTAAAAGTTAGTAAAGAAGTTTGCTTGTGTTCTATGGATATATTGTGAAGTCTAAAATGTTTCATAGTTGTAGTTACATCTCCTAAGTTTATAGGATATGAATTGGGGAAATGGATGGTGGAGCTGTATTGAATAGTTTTTCTTCCATCTGGTGTTATTCTTGTTTATACTATTAGCAACTATTTAATAAGTGGAACTTAATAAAATGTAGACCAATCAACTTTCCGAAGGATAAATTATTATAGGGCCACCTAGCTTTTTTTTTTAAAACCATCTATATTTGATGCAGATCATGTACTTAGTAAATTTGTAGCTCTAGGACAAGTGGCAGGAAAACAGAATTCAATATTTGTGTGTTGGTTGTTGGAGTGCTCCCGTTTAGAAGGCATTGCAAGGAAGAAAAGCTCAGATAAGAACTTTGTCATTTTTAAAAAAACAGGCATGAAAGGAAATTTAAAGGGACAGTAATGTGGGAGGTGTAATTGTTTTTAATACTAACTTCTAAAAAAAAAAATTTATAAATGTATCGCGTGACAAGAATCAATTAAAACTTGTCTTTTAGCAAGCATCAATCAGGGATATGACCTTCACAGCCAATGATAAAACCTCAAAACTTTATCAAGATGTCTCAGAGTGAAGTTTACTATTGCTATGGTATCTATTCAATTTGTTTCCATTAAACAGAAAATCTTATGAAAAAATCCTTGCCTCTGTCCTTGATAGACCTAAAATTATCATAATTAGGAAGAGAGATGGAAGCCAGAGGGTCAGAAAATAAGAGGTACAGCAACCCTAAAAATGTTTAGAAGAGAACTGTAGATGTGGCTGTTGCTAAGAAACTGACTAAAACAAAATACATAAGAAGCCAGACAACTTCTGAGAGAACTGTGTATTTTGGCTTAGTAGATACATCCCAGTTTTTCAAAATGGTTGCACCAGTTTGCACTCCCACAAATAGTATATTATTCAATCTGATTGACTGATAAGTCAACAGTCAAATAGTGTATTAGCTATCTTGTGGAGGTTGTATAATAGTGGTTTAATTGGCATTTCCTTGATACCTAATGAAGCTGAACATATTTACATATGTTTTTCTGACTATTTGGATTTTTCTTTTTTTTTACTGAAGTGTCTGTAGATGACCATTTCTCTCTTGTTGTTCTGATTGTTCACTGTGCAATAAAGTGTGTCAGGTACACTAATCCTAAGTGTACAGTAACATTTTTTACATTGTTTATATATATAGTATATGTATATGTGTGTGTATTCTTCAGATCAAGCTGTAGAACATTTCCAGCATCCCATGATTCCTTGTGTTCAGTCTCAGTTACTACCAACGGGGAGGGACCACCCCCTGTCTTCCCATAGATGGCCACAGTTCTAGCTGTTATCAGCATCAATCAGGTTTTTTTCCAATTTATTTTATAGTGGTAATATATACATAGTATAAAATTTACCATCTTAACCATTTTAATTATAGAGTTCAGTGATATTAAATGCTTTCATAATCTTCTGCAACCATTACCACCATCCATCTCCATAATTCTTTTCACCCTGTAAACTGAAACTCTATACCCATTAACCAATAACTCCCTCTTTCCCTCTTCTTCCAGCCTCTGGCAACCACCGTTCTACTTTCTGCCTCTGATTTTGACTACTCTTAAGTACCTCATATAAGTAGAATCATATAGTATTCGTATTCATGTGATTGGCTTATTTCACTTACCATAGTGTTCTCCGGGTCCATCCATGTTGTAGCATATTGCAGAATTGCCTTTTGGCTGAATAATATTCCACTGTATATATATATATATACCACATTTTGCTTATCCATTCTTTAGTCTGTGGACACTTCAGTTGCTTCCATCTTTAACTATTGATAATAATGCTGATGAGAATATGGGTGTATAAATAACTCTTCAAGAAGCTGCTTTCAATCCTTTTGGGTGTATACCCGAAGTGGAATTGCTGATGATATGAGAATTATATTTTAAATTTTAGGGGAACGGCTGTACTGTTTTCCACAGTGGCTGTACTGTTTTACATTTCTACCACAGTGCACAAGAATTCTGATTTAATCCACACCCTTGGCAACACTTATATTTTCTGAGTTCTTTTTTTTTTATAGTAGCCATCCTAATGGGTATGAGGTGGTATCTAATTATAGTTTTTGACTTGCATTTCCTGAATGGTAGTGATGTTGAGCATCTTTTCTTGTGCTTATTGGCCATTTGTACATCCTTCTCTGGAGAAATGTCTTTTCAAGTCCTTTGCCCATTTTTGAATCAGGTTGTTTGTTCTTTTGTTGTTGAATTTAGAAGTTCTCTGTATGTTCTAGATATTAATCTCTTATCAGATATATGATTTGCAAAATTTTCTCCCATTTTGTGGGATGCCTTTTTACTCGATGAATAGTGTCTTTTCATCCACAAAATATTTAATTTTCATGAAGTTCAATTTGTATACTTTTTTTTGTTACCTGTGCCTTTGGTGTCATATCCAAGAAATCATTGCCAAATCTAATGTCATGAAGCTTTGCCCAATGTTTTCTTTAAGAGTTTTATATTTTAGGCCTGTGATCCATTTTGAGTTAATTTTGTATCAGGTAAGGGTTCAGTTTCATTCTTTTGCATGTGCATATACAGTGACCACGTACCATCTGTTGAAAGGACTATCCTTTCCCATTAAATGGTCTTGGTACCCCTGTCAAATATCATTTGACCACACATTTCTGTAAGGGTTTATTTCTTGGCTCTCTGTGTCTATTCATTGATCAATATATCTGTCTTTATGCCAGTACCACACTATTTTGATTACTGTAGTTTTGTAGTAAGTTTTGAAATCAGGAAGTGTGAATCCTACAGCTTTGTTCTCCCTTTTCAAGATCGTTGTGGCTATTCAAGGTCCCTTAAGATTCAATTTGAATTTTAGGTTGAGTATTCTATTTTTGCAAAAAATATCATTGGGATTTCATAAAGATTGCACTGAACCTGTAGATCACTTGGGGTAGTATTGACATCTCAACAATAATAAGTCTTTTATTCCCTGAACATGGAATGTTTTTCCATTTATTTGTATTTCTTTATTAGCAATGTTTTCTAGTTTTCATTGTAGAAGTCTTTCAACATCTTGGGTAAGTTAATTTCTAAGTATTTTATGCATTTTGATGCTATTGTAAATGGAATTGTTTTCATAATTCTTTTTCATATTGTTCATGTTAGTGTATAGAAATGCAATGGATTTTGAATGTTGAATTTGTAACTTGCTACTTTGCTAAATTCGTTTATTGGTTCTAAAAATATTTCTGTGGACTCTTCATCTACTACATGAAAGATCACATCAGGACTTCCCTGGTGGTCCAGTGGTAAAGAATCCACCTTACAATGCAGGGGACATGGGTTCAATTCCCTGGTCACGGAATGAGATCTCACATGCTGCGGGGCGACTAAGGCTGCATGCCATAACTTGGGGCTTGTGTGCCTCAACTAGAGAGCCTCTGTACTGCAAACTGCGAGCCCATGCTCTCTGGAACCCACACGCCACAAACTACAGAGCCTATGTGCCCTGGAGCCTGCGCACCACAACTAGGGAAAGAAAAACCCACACACCACAACTAGAGAGAAGCCCACGCATCACAGCAAATAGCCCGCACACACAACAAAAGATTCCACATGGCTCAACATAAAAGATCCCATGTGCCACAACTAAGACCTGACGCAGACAAAAATAAATAGAATAAATAAATTAATAATAATAATAATAAACTATATCTTCTTAAAAAAAGAAAGATCATATCATCTGTGAACAGAGATAATGTTACTTATTTTCCATTAGGAGGCCTTTTTTTTCTTCACTAAATGCTCTAACATCCCTTAGTTTTGCTTGATTGTGAACTTCATTTAAAAGTATGTACTACTTTGTGTCTAGTTTATTTTACTTAAAATACCATGCCTATAGCCGTATTTTATTCTTTCTCATTGCTGTGTAATATTGCATTGTATGACTATACTACAGTTGTTTATTTCCTCTTTGTTCATACACAATGCAGTCGTTTCCAGTGTTTGGCTATCATTATTCAAGAAGCTATGAATGTTCCTGTACATGTCATTTTATAGACATATATACTCATGTTTTTGTATGTATGTGTATGTATATATGTATGTGACTGTCTGTCGGAGAATTGCTGGGTCATATAGCAGGAATGTCTTAGCTTTAGTAGAAATTGCCAAACAGGTTTTCTACAGTTTTTTTTTTTTAATTTTAACATCTTTATTGGAGTATAATGGCTTTACAATGTTGTGTTAGTTTCTACTGTATACAAAGTGATCAGTTATACGTATACAAATATCCCCATAGCCCCTCCCTCTTGCGTCTCCCTCCCAACCTCCTATCCCACCCTCTAGGTGGTCACAAAGCACCGATCTGATGTCCCTGTGCTATGTAGCTGCTTCCCACTAGCTATCTGTTTACATTTGGTAGTGTATTTATGTCAGTGCCACTCTCTCACTTGGTCCTAGCTTACCCTTCCCCGTCCTGGTGTCCTCAAGTCCATTCTCTACATCTGCGTCTTTATTCCCATCCTGCCCCTAGGTTCGTTAGAACCTTTTTTTTTTTTTTAGATTCCATATATATTTGTTAGCATATGGTATTTGTTTTTCTCTTTCTGCCTTCACTCTGTATGACACACTCTAGGTCTATCCACCTCACTACAAATAACTCAGTTTCGTTTCTTTCTATGGCTGAGTAATATTCCATTGTATATGCCCAAACAGTTTTCTAAAGTGGTTGTACCAATTTACAGTCCCACTTATATAAGAGTTTCATTTGCTTCACATCTTTCCCAACGCTTGGTATTGTCATTAATTTTGACTGTTTTGTTTAGTGTGTCAGTTTATATTTACCCTTCACCAAAGACTTTTCTAGAAAGCTTTAAAACTACCTGGTGAAACAATCTTTTTTTTTTTTTTTTTAATTTTTTTTATTGTTGTCTGTGTTGGGTCTTCATTGCTGCACGTGGGCTTCTCTAGTTGTGGTGAGTAGGAGCTACTCTTCATTGAGGTGTGCAGACTCCTCACTGTGGTGGCTTCTCTCTTTTTTTTTTTTTTTTGAATTTTATTTTATTCATTTTTTTATATAGCAGGTTCTTATTTGTTATCTATTTTATACATATTAGTGTATACATGTCATTCCCAATCTCCAATTCATCCCACCACCACCACCACACCCCCCACCACTTTCCCCCCCTTGGTGTCTATACGTTTGTTCTCTACATCTTTGTCTCTATTTCTGCCTTGCAAACCGTTTATCTGTACCATTTTTGTAGATTCCACATATATGCATTAATATACAATATTTGTTATTCTCTTTCTGACTTACTTCACTCTGTATGACAGGTCTCTAGGTCCATCCATGTCTCTACAAATGACCCAATTTCGTTCGTTTTATGGCTGAGTAATATTCCATTGTATATAAATACCACATCTTATCCGTTCATCTGTTGATGGGCATTTAGCTTGCTTCCATGACCTGGCTATTGTAAATAGTGCTGCAATGAACATTGTGATGCATGTATCTTTTTGAATTATGGTTTTCTCTGGGTATATGCCCAGTAGTGGAATTGCTGCATCATATGGAATTCTATTTTTAGTTTCTTAAGGAACCTCCATACTGTTCTCCATAGTGGCTGTATCAATTACATTCCCACCAACAGTGCAAGAGGGTTCCTTTTCTCCACACCCTCTCCAGCATTTGTTGTTGTAGATTTTCTGATGATGCCCGTTCTAACCAGTGTGAGGTGATGCTTCATTTTACTTTTCATTTGCATTTCTCTAATAATTAGTGATGTTGACTGTCTTTTCATGTGCCTCTTGGCCATCTGTATGTCTCTTTTGGAGAAATGTCTATTTAGGTCTTCTGACCATTTTGGATTTTTTTTTTTTTTTTAATATTGAGCTGCATGAGATGTTTATATATTTTGGAGATTAATCCTTGTTGATTTGTTTGCAAATATTTTCTACCATTCTGAGGGTTGTCTTTTCGTCTTATTTATAGTTTCCTTTGCTGTGCAAAAGCTTTGAAGTTCATTAGGTCCCATTTGTTTATTTTTGTTTTTATTTCCATTACTCTAGGAGGTGGATCAAAAAAGATCTTGCTGTGATTTATGTCAAGGAGCGTTCTTCCTATGTTTTCCTCTAAGAGTTTTATAGTATCTGGTCTTACATTTAGGTCTTTAATCCATTTTGAGTTTATTTTTGTGTATGGTGTTAGGGAATGTTCTAATTTCATTCGTTACATGTAGCTGTCCAGTTTTTCCCAGCCACCACTTATTTAAGAGACTGTCTTTCTCCATTGTATATCCTTGCCTCCATTGTCATAGATTAGTTGACCATAGGTGTGTGGGTTTATCTCTGGGCTTTCTATACTGTTCCATTGATCTATATTTCTGTTTTTTATGCCAGTACCATATTGTCTTGATTACTGTAGCTTTGTAGTATAGTATGAGTCAGGGAGTCTGATTCCTCCAGCTCCATTTTTTTCCTCAAGAATCCTTTGGCTATTTGGGGTCTTTGTGTCTCCATACAAATATTAAGATTTTATGTTCTAGTTTCTATAAAAAATGCCATTGGTAATTTGATAAGGATTGCACTGAATTTGTAGATTGCTTCGGGTAGTACTGTCATTTTCACAATATTGATTCTCAAATCCATGAACATGGTATATATCTCCATCTGTTTGTGTCATCTTTGATTTCTTTCACCAGTGTCTTATAGTTTTCTGAGTGCAGATCTTTTGTCTCTTAGGTAATTTATTCCTAGTATTTTTTTCTTTTTGTTGCAATTGGTGAATGGATGTTTCCTTAATTCTCTTTCTGATCTTTCGTTGTTAGCGTATAGGAATGTAGAGATTTCTATGCATTAATTTTGTATCCTGCAACTTTAGCAAATTCATTGATTAGCTCTAGTAGTTTCGGTGGCATCTTAGGATATCTATGTATAGTATCATGTCATCTGCAAACAGTGACCGCTTTACTTCTTTCCAATTTGTATTTATTTTATTTCTTTTTCTTCTCTGATTGCTTTGCCTAGGACTTCCAAAACTATGTTGAGTAATAGTGGCGAGAGTGGACATCTTGTCTTTTCCTGATCTAAGAGGAAATGCTTTCAGTTTTCATCATTGAGAATGATGTTCGCTGTGGGTTTGTCGGATATGGCCTTTATTATGTTGAGGTAGGTTCCCTCTATGCCCACTTTTCTGGAGGGTTTTTATCACAAATCTGTGTTGAATTTGTCAAAAGCTTTTTCTCGCATCTATGGAGATGATCATATGGTTTTTATTCCTTAATTTGTTAATATGGTGTATCACATTTATTGATTTGCATGTATTGAAGAATCCTTGTATCACTGGGATATATCCCACTTGATCATGGTGTATGATCCTTTAATGTGTTGTTGGATTCTGTTTGCTAGTATTTTGTTGAGGATTTGTGCATCTATATGCATCAGTGATATTGGTCTGTATTTCTTTTTTTGTAGTATCTTTGTCTGGTTTTGGTATCAGGGTGATGGTGGCCTCGTAGAATGAGTTTGGAAGTGTTCCTTCCTCTGCAATTTTGGAAAAGTTTGAGAATGATAGGTGTTAGCTCTTCTCTAAATGTTTGATAGAATTCACCTGTGAAGCCATCTGAACCAGGACTTTTGTTTGTTGGAAGATTTTTTTTTTTTTTGGCTGTGTTGGGTCTTCGTTTCTGTGCAAGGGCTTTCTCTACTTGCGGCGAGCGGGGGCCACTCTTCATCGTGGTGCGCAGGCCTCTCACTGTTGTGGCCTCTCTTGTCACGGAGCACAGGCTCCAGATGCGCAGGCTCAGTAGTTGTGGCTCACGGGCCCAGTTGCTCCGCGGCATGTGGGATCTTCCCAGACCAGGGTTCATACCCATGCCCCCTGCATTGGCAGGCAGATTCTCAACCACTGACCCACCAGGGAAGCCCCTGTTGGAAGATTTTAATCACAGTTTCAATTTCATTACTTGTGATTGGTCTGTTCATATTTTTATTCTTCCTGGTTCAGTCTTGAAATGTTATACCTTTCTAAGAATTTGTCCATTTCTTCAAGGTTGTCCATTTTATTGGCATAGAGGTGCTTGTAGTAGTCTTTATGATGCTTTGTATTTCTGCAGTATCCATTTTAACTTATTTTTCATTTCTAATTTTATTGAGTCCTCTCCCTCTTTTTCTTGATGAGTCTGGCTCAAGGTTTATCAATTTAGTTTATCTTCTCAAAGATCCAGCTTTTACTTTTACTGATCTTTGCTATTGTTTTCTTTGTTCTATTTCATTTATTTCTGCTCTGCTTCTTCTTTCTACTAACTTTGGGTTTTCTTTTTTTCTTCTTTCTCTAGTTCCTTTACGTGTAAGGTTAGATTGTTTATTTGAGATTTTCCTTCTTTCTTGAAGTAGGACTTATTGCTATAAACTTCCATCTTAGAACTGCTTTTGCTACATCCCATAGGTTTTGGATCGTTGTTTCTTCGTTGTCATTTTTTCTCTAGGTATTTTTTGATTCCTCTTTGATTTCTTCAGTGATCTCTTGGCTATTTACTAACGTATTGTTAGCCTCCATGCATTTGTGTTTTCTACGTTTTTTCCCCTGTAAGTTATTTCTAATCTCATAGCGTTGTGGTCAGAAAAGATGTTTGATATGATTTCAGTTTGCTTAAATTTACCGACGCTTGATTTGTGACCCAAGATGTGATCTATCCTGGAGAATGTTTTGTGTGCACTTGAGAAGAAAGTGTAATCTGCTGTTTTCAGATGGAATGTCCTAGAAATATCAATTAAATCTATCTGGTCTATTGTGTCATTTAAAGCTTGTATTTCCTGATTAATTTTCTCTCTGGATGATCTGTCCATTGGTGTAAGTGAGGTGTGAGGTCCCCCACATTATTATGTTACCGTTGATTTCCTCTTTTATAGCCGTTAGCATTTGCCTTATGTATTGAGGTGCTGCTATTTTGGGTGCACATATATTTATAATTGTTATATCTTCTTCTTGGATTGATCCCTTGATCATTATGTAGTGTCCTTCCTTATGTCTTTTTCACATTCTTTATTTTACAGTGTATTTTGTCTGATATGAATATTGCTACTCCAGCTTTCTTTTGATTTCCATTTGCATGGAATATCTTTTTCCATCCCTTCACTTTCAGTCTGTATGTGTCCCTAGGTCTGAAGTGGGTCTCTTGTAGACAGCATATATATGGGTCTTGTTTTTATATCCATTCAGCAAGCCTGTGTCTTTTGGTTGGAGCATTTAATCCATTCACGCTTAAGTAATTATCGATATGTATGTTCCTATGACCATTTCTTAATGGTTTTGGATTGTTTTTGTAGTTCCTTTTCTTCTCTTGTGTTCCCACTTAGAGAAGTTCCTTTAGCATTGTTTTAGAGCTGGTTTGGTGGTGCTGGATTCTCTTAGCTTTGCTTGTCTTTAAAGCTTTTGAGTTTCTCATCGAATCTGATGAGGTGCTTGCCGGGTAATCTTGGTGTAGGTTCTTCCCTTTCATCACTTTAAGTATATCATGCCACTCCCTTCTGGCTTGTAGAGTTTCCTGCCTGAGAAATAGCTGTTAACCTTATAGGGAGTTCCCTTGTATGTTATTTGTCACTTTTTGCTTGTTGATTTTAATAATTTTTCTTTGTCTTTAACTTTTTTCAGTTTGAGTACTATGTGTCTTGGCGTTTTCTCCTTGGGTTTAGCCTGCCTGGGACTCCTCTGCACTTCCTGGACTTGGGTGTCTATGTCCTTTCCCATGTTAGGGAAGTTTTCAACTATAATCTTTTCCAATATTTCCTCGGGTCCTTTCTTTCTCTCTTCTCCTTTTGGGACCCGTATAATGCGAATGTTGGTGCGTTTAATGTTGTCCCAGAGGTCTCTTAGGCTGTCTTCATTCTTTTCATTCTTTTTTCTTTATTCTGTTCCACAGCAGTGAATTCCACCATTTTGTCTTCAAGGTCACTTATCCGTTCTTCTGCCTCAGTTATTCTGCTATTGTTTCCTTCTAGTGTATTTTTCATTTCAGTTATTGTATTGTTCATCTGTTTGTGTGTTCTTTAATTCTTCTAGGTGTTTGTTCTTTAATTCTTCTTGGTCTTTGTTCAACATTTCTTGCATCTCTCAATCTTTGCCTCTATTCTTTTTCCAAGGTCCTAGATCATCTTCACTATCATTATTCTGAAATCTTTTTTGGGGAATGTTGCCTATCTCCACTTCATTTAATTGCTTTTCTGGGGTTTTATCTTGTTCCTTCATCTGGTACATAGCCCTCTGCCTTTTCATTTTGTCTATATTTCTGTGAATGTGGTGGCTTCTCTTTTTGTGGAGCATGGGCTCTAGGTGTGCAGACTTCAGTAGTTGCAGCACGTGGGCTCAGTAGTTGTGGCACATGGGCTTAGTTGCTCTACAGCATGTGGGATCTTCCTGGACCAGGGATCAAACCTGTGTCGCCTGCATTGGCAGGCGGATTCTTAACCACTGCATCACCAGGGAAGTCCTGAGGATCTTTTTATTTATTTGTTTTTTTAATTTCTACTTGTATTGTGTGATCAGAATATTTTTATATTGTTTCTACTTTTTGGAACATATTGAAGCTTTGAGACAATACATTTGGTCAATTTTTGTGAATGTTTCATATGCACTTATTAAGGAAATTACTTGTAATGGGAGTTTAAAGATAAAGATATTGAGATATCTGGTTTAGCATATATTTCCATGTCCTTTTATATTTTTTGTACACTGGTATTGAGTTTGGTATGTTGATGTTTTGTATTTGTTTTTTTCTTTTTTGCATCTTTACTTCTATTTGATTCTATTTTATCATGGTACTCACTGTGTTATTTGGTACATAGATATTCCTAACTATTATATATTTATTTTGAATTGGTCTTTAGATCATAAAATGTTCTTTTTTAGTATGTGACGCTTTTTGGTCTCACCTCTACCATGTCTGATATCAGAATTGCAATACCTACTTTCTCATTGTTTCCATTTGCCTTGAATAAATTTATTTCTTGTATTTTTACTTTTGAATTACTTTATTTTAGATGAGTTTCTCTAATACATTGTAGAGTTGTTTTCCGTTGTAAGTTGATTCAAAATTGTGGGGTTTTTTTTAATTGGAAAGGTTAATCAATGTACATTTATTGTTATGATCATGTGGTCACTATTCTAACAAAATATTATATTATTATATATGTATTTATCATTTGTATTACATTTCCCCTCTTTCATTTTGTAGTATGTTCCTCCCTTTTTGTATTTTCCTTGGTATTTTGGAAGGTTTGTATTTTTGTTCTAGTGGTTATCTTTATACTACTATTTATAATGCCGTTATTTTTGTCCCTTTTTCGTTTACTTAGGATTTCATTGTTTGGTTTGTCAGATTAAATAACATAATTTGATTCCTACCTTCCTACTATCTTCCTTTGTGGGCTGCTGCTCAGTAGTCTGATGCCGATTTGATTTTGCTTCCTTTGTAAGTGATCCCAGAAGACTTTTTTTCTTATCTTTAAAATCTATTATGTATTACAATATGTCTCAGAATTTTTTGTATCAGTTTTCCCAGATCCTTCTTAGGCCTTTTAATATTCATGTCTTCTCTTATTTCAGTTATTGTTTTTTCTTTTGTATTATAGTTTTAAATATTAGCTCTTTAATTTATGTATGTTGGATCCTCTTTCTCTCTCTTGTATGTTAACACTTTCCCCTGATCCTTGTTACACTCTTGCTTCATTTTGTTTTGTTCCCTGGCTATTTTCATGCTTTTCTTCAGTGCCCCTTATTATATTTTCATTCAATCCTATTCTCTCTTGAATATTTATAATTCTTCATTTCTAAAATAATTTTTTCTTGTGCTCAATTTCTTTCATGAGACCAGTTACCTCTCATTTTGCATCTTCCTGATATGAAGATTTTTGCCCATTTCTGGTCTATTTCTGTTTTGAATTATTGAATGTTTGTTTTGAGGTTTTTGAAAAAAAATCTGTAAATACTTTAATAATATATTGTTCAATTTGAGATATTATTGTAGTTTATGGTTTCTTTTTTTCTTTCTTTTTTCTTTTTGGAGAGGGGTGTTTATCAGCTGAAGAGTTTTTGTTCTCATTTTCTGTATTCTTTTATAATAATTTTTTACAGTTGTTGCCTGCTGTTTTGTAATCAGTTTTTTTTTTCTTTTTAAACATTAGCTTTTTTCTTTTTTAACTTTGGGTTTATTTATTTATTTATGGCTGTGTTGAGTCTTCGTTTCTGTGCGAGGGCTTTCTCTAGTTGTGGCAAGTGGGGGCCACTCTTCATCGCGGTGCGCGGGCCTCTCACTATCGCGGCCTCTCTTGTTGCGGAGCACAGGCTCCAGACGCACAGGCTCAGTAATTGTGGCTCATGGGCCTAGTTGCTCCGCGGCATGTGGGATCTTCCCAGACCAGGACTCGAACCCGTGTCCCCTGCATTGGCAGGCAGATTCTCAACCACTGCGCCACCAGGGAAGCCCTGTCATCAGTTTTGAAAGTTTTATTTTTCATGACCAGCAACAATAGTTTATATAGAAAGTGGTGAGGGAATTTACAAGGTTTCTTAGTTCAAAAGCACCCTATTCTATTGCTATAATGAAGTGCAGTATCTCGAATCTATGGTGCATTTGTTTGGGAGGGTGAAACAGTTTTCCTTTCTTTAATTTTGTGCTTCCTTTCATTTCTGAAGGATCATTATTTTTTTACTCTCTTGTTTTCTTCTTTCTCTTTACCACCAAACATCCAAGGAATATCACTTTTAAGTCACTCACTGTCCTCTCCCCTAGAAGTGGTGCTTCCCCAAGACTGTCACATCTATTTCTTGAAATTGCAAGCCTCTTCCTTTAGATTCCATAGTAATCAGTGCTCTGATCTAACAAGTCTTAGACCTATTTTTAGGATTTCCCTACTTCCTGCTGCTTATTTTATCTGTACTGGGTCAACCCTAAGCCCCTGTTTCTCTCCTCCTCTTATCTACGTAGTCTGTATCTCTCTTTCTCCAGCATGGGCTTTAGAAATAGTTGCTGGCTTTTAGTGTTCATTTCTCAACTACACATGTTTGAAGTTTATGGTAGTCTTTGTCTCTTAGCTATGCTGTAGATGTAGATTATGCTTTTTCACTCTGTTTTTATTTTTAAAGTTTTGTTGAGATTATGTGGAGGTACTTGGATTTAGGTGGTTGCCCTTACTTTATGGGAGACTGGAGTATCTTCTATTTTCTTGAACATATTAACCCAAGATACTTTAAAGTCCAGGTCTAATAACTCCAATCTGTATTTTCTGTAGGTCTGTTCTTTTCCTTTTCTGTTCTTTTCTTTAAATCTTATTGTGGTTTTGTCTTCCAGTATGCTTAGTAATTGTCAGAGGAATGTCACACATTGGATGTGATATTCTGAGGATCTGGATGATATTTACTTTTCCCAGAGAGGGTTTAATTTTGCTTCTGGCAGGTAGGTAGAGTAGAGACAATTAAATTTAATCTAATCTGGGATTGAGTTGATATATAGCTGGGTTTCATTCTTCTGATACGTTTCTGGTTTACTGCTAGCAGTGCCCAGACTTCAAAAAAAATTCCCCCTATATGTTATTACTGCTAACAGCTCTGCTTAGCTTCTTGGCCTCCTGTCTGAGGACTGGCAAATGACTTAATAAAGCCCATGCTGAAAGTTGAGCTTACCTCTCTAAATTTCTCTTTGTACTTCTTGGCTGCCTTTGGTAGCTCTCTAATGCCTTCACATTGTTGTTTTCCATATTTTACCTACGTTCTCTAGTTATTTTTTATTGGGAGTGTTAGTCTTTTCTGAGATAATCTGCAAAAGCCTCTTCACTGAGTTTTAAAATTTCAAGTACTGTGTATTTAATGTGTATAAATGTCTTGTGAACATTTTATGTCATGTGTTTTTAACCTTCTTTTCTGTGAAGATATTTTTACACTTTAAAAATTATTTTAAACATATTAAACATGGTTATTACCTAATCTATGTTGGATAATTCCAAGAAATGAAATCCTTGTAGGTTTGTTTTTAACTGGTTCTCTTTCACAGTGCCCTGTTTACTTGTATATTTAATAGTTTGTGCCACCAGATAACATTTGTGTTTTTTGCATTCTGGCTTGCATACCACTTTGTTTATTTCTTTTTTTGGACCCATTCGTGTGATGTGAACTTGACATGGACATTTACTTGAGTGCTAGGTTGTGGTTACAACTTGTTGCTTTATGTTGTCCCCTGTTTTGCTCATTTCTAAGACAGCTTTCCTTACAGTCCCTTAAGCACAGACTCCTGGATAACCTTTACTTTGAGGGGGTAACTCTTTGAGTTCCCAGCTTCTTGGGAGGACAGCCTCTTGTTAGACTCTTAGGTGGTACTTGTGTTTGTTTTCTATCCATTCCAAACCAGATCTGTACATTTTAACTCTGGTCAAAATGGGGAAAAGCAGATTCAGCACTCCACCGACCTTCACTGAGTGTCCACTTTCATTAGATTTTGTATTTGTAATTTCTTACTATTTTTATCACTGGGATGATTTAAAGATGTTTTTGTATATTACTTTGCATTTTTAGTTGTTTTCAGTGATGGAGTTGGTGCAAATATTCTGTTATTCTAGGAATTTACTTGTTCTCTACATTGCCTGAAACAACTTTCTGTTTGATGATAAAATTTGGAAAGCCATTCCTAGGAACTTTCTTATTCTCTTACCATTTTCTTTCCACTAAGCATCCACATACCCACACACTCACCTTCCCACTCCACACCTTTAAAAGGAGACAGATTCTTCTACTTTTTAAACTTTACTTTTAGGAAAAGGTTTATGAAATTCATCTAGTGTTGTCTGTAAAGTTGAGTTTTATTTTTTGGTGCAGGAATGTAATTATTATGGGTAACATTTTTAGGCTCTGTGAAGCCCTTGAATAGTTTACAGAAGGAGGGTGATTTAGCTACAATGATTAAATCTGGGATATTTCTGTTATTCTAGGAATTTACTTGTACTCAAGTCATATTACCTTTAATAGTGAAAAATAAGTAAAGGTTTAACATGAAAAGCAGGAATAGTCTCCCTTTCTATTTATGTCCCACCCCTTAGCTCTCCATTTCCTGAATGGTTAGAAATATGGTAAATTAATGGAAGTTTTTTGAGAGTTTGTATAATTATGTGATTAAGTTTTATAAGTAGTTTCAGAATTTATTTTGTCTTTCTTAAAGCATGAATACCCCAAAGACAAGGACTTGTTTTAAGATGATTTAAATAGTTTCCTTTACGGAAGATTTTATGTTAGTTGATGAAGAGAGATATTTTATGGTAGAGTATTACATAACTTTAGTGTTCCTTTAGTATTTGGCTTTATAAATGAATATGAAAAGCGATTATCTCATAACATTTTTTAAATTCACTTTCTTCTTCCCCAGAAAGTAGCAAAGCAAATGAAACCATCATTCTTTCTAATCTTCATGAATAATTTCTAACTGGCCCTGAGTGAGAGGCTGTTTTCAGGGCCATCCCATGGTATCTACAAAGATACAGTTTAGACCTTGCAGTTTAGCCTCTGTGAAAATGCTGCTAAATTAACCGAAGTGAAGAGAGCTTACACTTAATCTTTGGGTAATTTCAGTGTGGACTTTAGAATGAAGCCACTAGGGGGAAAAAGGTTCCTTGTTAGAAGCATAAAACCTACTGACTGTATCTTGGCCAGTGTTCCCTTTTTTCCAGTAAGCTGTCTGCTATACAGAGGTGTATAACCCTAATGGCTTGTTGTATGCCATTAAAAGGTATTGTACACTCATAAAAGAATGACATTTTGATCAATGCTGTTAAAAGAATTACTGTCTTGACACAGAAAAGCTTTCCTGCTGCAAGTTTAAAAATATGCCTTTAAAAGCTTTTTATTGAATACCTTTGCTTCCCTCAGAAATGTGCCATTTTGGCATGAGGTTACCCTGAAGTATTACGCATCACAACTTAAATACAAAACCTCCTACTTACCTTTAAAAGTAGCAGAGTTTAGGTATTTTCCTACCAAATGGAGCTTAAAGACATGGTAGCATCTTAAACCACTCTATCTGATCTAAAAATAGAATTTTTGTAAAGAGAAAGCTGAAAATTAAATTATTACTTTTTATTTTGTGAGGTATTGATTTTTTTTCATGATATTTTGTTTAAACTTTGTGGTTTTAATTTCCCTTTGGATTTAGGAATCATGCCTTTCCACCCACTTCAGAGATAGATCTTTTCTAATCACCTGGGAATTGGTTCTCTTAAATGGTGATATGTTGGATGTATTTTTCTACTGTTTCTTTTCTTTTATTATATTTTTTATTAGGATCTTATGAAAACCATGTCATAATAGACACATGGTTTCTTCTGTGCACAGTTGGTCTTCTACAGATTTCTAATGTACTAATTCTATAATTTTAGCTTTATTTCACTATTTGTAATACTTCTGCTATTACCTAATTTTTGACTTTATACCATATTTTCTGACTTGTGAACTGAGCGTTTTAAAATCCAGTACCCTGAAAACCACAATTTTCTTAAATAAATCACTATAGAATGATTATTTACTTGATATATTTTAAGTTTTGTACTTTTTAAATTTGACATTTAACCCCAATCTAATGAACTTTACATACGTGAGCATATTTTAAGATAGATGGCATTGATTTTTATAAAGCATGTTGCCTTTGTTGTCTGTTTTACTTGTAAAAGCAGGTGTTTTGTTGTTGTTGTTGGTGGTGGTGGTGGTTGTTTTTATTATTCACTACCCACTAAGTTCCAGGTGATTTATATATAGTATCGATAAAACTAAAACTTGTTGCAATTATTATGTGCCATGTTCTGTGCTAAAGTACTTTCCATGGCTCAGAGAAGTTATATAACTTGGTCAAACAACAAGTAAGTTGTGGAGTTAAGATTCAAAGGTTGATAGTGTGACTCTCAATTATTGTGCTGTTCAAACCCTTTTTATATGTTATTTATTTGTTCTAGGTGGTATTATCCCCATTTTACGAATGAGGAGCCTGAAGCTCAGACAGAGTAAGTCCTTTGCCCATTGACACAGAGGGAAGGAGTGACAGAGCTGGCTCTGTTAGACTTCAAAGTATATTTTCTACTACATAATAGTAGTTATTTTTCCTTCATCCTTCTCATCACACCTCACCTTAATTATCTTTGTGTGTTCGAAGATGGTTTTTATTAGAAATTTTGGAAAACGAACTTGTCTCATGGTTTTCACTTATGATTTGGAGAGAAGCATCTCGAAGAGATGGTTGGAGCAGGTATCAGGAGACTTGAATTCTTGTATTATTTCTGATTATGGTCATATAACGTCAGACAAATCACCTTTTGGGGGTCTTAAACATGAGGACATTGGAGTGGATGATTTTAAAGGTTTTCCCAAACTCTAAAATCTAACTTGACTCTGTTTTGATTTAATGTTTTGTACTTGTTCTCTTTAGTACAGATAGAACTTTACCACCTTTTTTTAGCCCATTAAATATTATATTTTATTAAAGTTAGGGTGCAAGGAGCTCTGATTTTTATTCTCTACTTGCACTATTATATCCAATGTTGAAATTCAATAATGGAAAGAAATTCCATGTAAAGAAGTAATTAATTTTATTATAAGGACACTCTTTTAAACTATTCAAGATTCTCTTAGTTTTTCACTCAGAATAATTCTGGAAATCTTAATGTTATAAAAGGAAATAAATTGTTTTTAATAGAAAATGTTTCCATCAAAGAAGACAGGAATGGGTGACTGCCACCTTCAAGGCACGTGCAAGTTCTCACCTGTACAATATACTAATAGCAATTATAGTTATAAGTAAGTTTTATTGGGAATTAATTTTATGCTAAGCATTTTATATACATTGCATCATTTAATACTCATGAAAACCCTATGATGTACGTACAATTAGTATTCCCATTTTACATAGTAGGAAATGGAGAATTGACAGGTGAAGCAATTTCTCTTAAAGCTACAGTGTTGATAAGTGGTGAAGCTGAGATTTGAACCTATAGAATGCCAGAGACTTTCCTCATATTTACAAAATGGAGCATAATTGTAAGAGCTTAACCAATGATAATGCTTGTCAACATATGAATATGAATGAAACATGTAGTTTTTAGGAAAGAGTGGGTCTGATGACTTGTGATGAATGGCAGTTTCTAAGTTCTCAGATTTGATCACTGCTAGTTACATATTTTATTGATATAGTCATAAAACACATAATAACTTTTGGATAATTTTATAACACCCCTACTTTCTGAAGAATTAATAAATTCATTATAAGTTATAGGAAAACATTCTTTGGGGTTTGGGATGTGGATGGTGAGTGTGTGGAGGTGTATGCACACAAGCACACGCATGTGCATGGATTGGGAGCTGTACATTAGGGTAGCTAATCATCCCAGCTTGCCTAGGCTTGGGTTTCTAGATCATGGAACTTTCAGTGCTAAAACTAGGAACCTTGCAAAAACAGGTAACAGACAAGTATATATCTACATATACATGTATGTATATGTGTGAGTGTGTCTCTAAAGTAATGGTAGTAGTTGAGCTACAAGGAATCCAGATCTTATCGAGCATAAAATAGCTCTGAATTCAGTGCCTAGACTGTTACTTGTCTGTTTTATTAGCAGAAAGCTAAGTCTCCTGTGTTTTCCCCGTTTCAGATAACCTTTTCTTGTCATGAAGAAATTAATTTCTTTGTTGGAATCATTGCAAGTAAACTTGATAGCAGGAGTCCTGTTATTGAGGCAGCTTACACAGTGATTTGCTATTACAGCCTCTTCATAAAAGGTGAAGCAGAAATCTATTTATCGATCACTACCAGGATTTCAGTAACCCGTTGAACTACCTGATTTTTTGCCTTCTCTTAAAGCCTACTATTTTTATTTCTCTTTATACCTTGCATTTAGTTGTTTCCTTTGGAAACATTTTTTACATGTATTTTCACATCATGTAAAACAATTTTTTGTGTGTATTTGCTTTTTTCTAGAGTTTGAACTGTAAAAAACTCTTATTAGATTAAACCACATGAAATTGCCAAGATTTGGCTGTTTTTTGACCTATAGCAATGGCATCGTCATATGGTTCAACTAATAGTTTAATTCAACTTTTGGTATTTGAAAATATTAGGCTACTAACCTAAAATCTAAGCAGAATATTCCATTGAAACCCTGTTTAATGTTATGGAGGAACTGAGATGAACTTTGGGCTTATTACTCTATGCTGCCCATTTGCTAAAATTACATTTTAAATGTATAACTCATGTGGAAAAACTGAGCAATTGCACAGCCATTAATGTTAGACAGGCATTTAAAAATTTATTTTAACCAAAGGTTAAGACCAAATTTAGCCATTTTCTTTCTCAGAATTTTGACCCATTATATTAATTTTAAGCTATAGTGGGTAATGTAAAAGTTTTTTTTGGAAGAAAAAGGCTCCTTTCATGGAATATGATTTAAAATTGTTGCTGTATTACCTTCTTGGATTATTTAGGCTTCTAGAACAAACACAGGGTACAACTATTAATTTTTTTGAAGAAATGGAGCCAGTTACTACTTGTCTCAGCCTCACATGCTATCATAATTTTGAGATTCTTGTGGTATGTATAAAATTGTACATGTGAATTTTTGATGTTAAAAACATACTTTTTTGGTTTTTTTTTTTTGTCTTTTGCCTCTTTCATCCCACATTTGTCTAACACTTGGCTCATAAAAAGGGAAGGGATCCCTTTATGGTTCCTAGTTGTGGATACAGTAGACTAAGCTGACATGAGCAGTGATTCCACCTTATAAAAATAATAAACTAATATAGAATTTTAAGGAATTAACTACAACTTTAAGACATTTGCATCTCTTACACTCTTTCAGTGACCTGGGAGATAGATATATCTTTTAACAGTATTTTGCAAAATTGGAACTCATATCTGGGTCTCATTCTTTTTCCCATCATGATATTTCTTAAATACTTTTGATGGTATCTTAATATATCTCTTGATCTGCCTCTGTCATTGATATCAAATATTTTGAGTGCCCTCTCTTACTGAAGTATTGTACTCAATCTTATGTATTTTTCACAAACTATTTTGTTTCTTTTAAAGAGTAATATGCATGAATCGTGGTTTGGTAGGTCTTTTCAGGAATAAAGCATCATGATTATCAAGACTATTTAAAAAATACTTTCCTAAGTCTTTAGAATAGAAATCATTCACATTGTTATAAACTATATTATGAGATAATAGACCCAAATATAATGAAACGTGTTCTGTTGCTGTAATATATATCTAACGTGAGTCTATCCTTAAACAGTTTAGCTTGAAAAGCTAAAAAACAAGTAAGTGTAAAACAGGGATGATCTTGATCAAATGGGAATTTGATACTATAGCTTTTCTCAGAGACTAAATTCATGGGACAGTTGATTAGAGGACATGATGTTTCTTGATCACAAAGCTTCTTTGGTCACAAAGATTCACATATTGTAAGTGTACAGCTCAGTGAATTTTTATAACCTGATAATACCTATGAAGCTAGCACCTTGATCAAGAAATAGAACATAACTTGCACCCTGGAATCCCTCTTAGTGCTAGCTTCTAAACTAACATCAGGCTTTATTTACCCAGCTGAATTTTAGTTGAGTATTTAGTTATCGAGATATAAAACTGTCTGAAGAGCAAGACTACTTAATATTTGCACAAATTATCCAGATAGTTACATTTTCATCTTTGGCATACTATCTATGGCAATATTCAGTTTAAATCTATAGAAGTTTAAATGTCTACAGTTTCTTTAGTTGCCTTTGTGATTGCTGAATAAGGATTTAGACAATTTCTGAGGATCCTGATTTTTCTGATTAACTACATTGCTTGGACAGTGACTGACATTCAAAGCTGATTTGATTGACCCCTTAAGGTTCTCTGTTTTGAGCTGCTGAGATTACACATCTCAATCATATGCAGAGAATTTGCCATTCAGACTGACAGTTCTGTCAGGTCAGATGGTACGATTATTATGCATGCTGCAAGTGCATTGTTACTGCTATGTGGGTTTTTTGTTTTGTTTTTTCCCTTAAAATCTAGGTGGAAGCTCTGGTCTCTGAAGGTGAAAAGCTAGAACATCAGCTTATCTCCATTTGGCTTTAGTTTCGCTATTGAGTTTCCATCTTTGTGTGCTGAGCTATTCCAGTCACAGTCCCAAACTCAGTTTTTTTCACTAATGTTTGTCAAAGAAAAATCTGTCCTCTTTGGAGAGATTGAAATGAGTAATAGTCTTTTGACACTATTGGCAAGTGGTTTTCACAGTCCATGGCAGATCTAATGAGCTACAGCTGCCTGGTTGGAAAATTAAGCTTTCGATCATGTGAAAGAATCCTTGGAATATGGACTTGAGTTTCTGTGTGCATTAAAACAACAACAACACTATCTTGACAAACTTATAAATGTGTTATAAATTGCTTTGTAAGCTATTTTGTAACAACATTCAGAGGTATCCAGTTTCAACTGCAGAAACCTGGGAAAATGAATAAACTATTTGACAAAGGTTGTTTTGCATCAGGAACTGAATTTTTGGTATATTAGTTCTACAAGGTCAGTTGTTCATATTTAAGAGAAAGGATAGTGTGGATTGTAAATATTGATCTTCTCTTCTTGGAGCATCAAGTTCCTTCATATACAACTAGGTATACCATGATATGGGAATAAATTGTATTTCATGGAATCATATGACAGAGTGTGATAGGCTTGTGATTTAGTGGATAACACAGTATATATAGGCAGTTACACTCAAGGATTAGGGTTGTAACTTCAGTTATTTCTGTTTTTCTGAGAATAGAGAGTGATCTCCTAATGCTGATATAGAAAAGTAACTAAAGCATTTCGTCTAAGCTCATATGAGGAAAGTATTTCATCTCATGGTTGACGGAACCCCTGTTTATGGGCTTGGAGATTCGTATTTTATTAACTTAAATAAACTACAACTTTAATGTGTCAGTTTCAGGAAGGTGTTTACTTTGAAATGGCTTGATCACTTGTTCAAAGGGGACATTTAGTTGATTATTTTCATATCAACTACAAGAAAGCTTCATGCAAAACCCTGTCTGACCTTCCACTTTGTAAGCATAACTACCTAGTGACCTCTGACATGCAGTTTTCTTCTGCTGTGGTATTTGGATAAAGGGGATATCATGGCTCTTGAGAAAGAGAATACAGATAAAAAGAAATGCAGAGAGCTCATTCAATAACATTGTACAGATCAGTGGGAGTCACTATTAGGCACGGTAATAGTTACAACTATAAAACAGAGCAAAAATTCTTTGAATTTAATATGAGAATCTTGATACAAGGAGGCATGAATCTTACATGCCATGAGTCTGTTGTGTGGCACATGGAATGATTTAGGGCATGTAGAGAATTAGCACACAATACAGAATAAGGGTGACAAAACATGAGCATCTAAAACAGGACCAGGATGGGAACACTTCCCTCATCTACACTTACTCTTGAGTAAAGAGCAGTGGGAGTTAACATCAGAATCACATTCCATATTATTTATAATTTTTGGAATAAGTGTTGTATGTATTGTATGTGTATATTAATTGATTAGTAAACAAAAAAAAGGAAAGAGGTGGAAAGTTGTGACTTTTCCAGAAGAATCTATAAAAAGCTAGAGTAGAGATGAGAACAAGGAGGAAAGTAGTAGATATTAAGATGTTAAGGAAGGATCTCATTAAGATCATAATTACATAACACCCCCCTGCCCCATTTCATCATAGTATTTAATTGAATCCTCTTCTCATTGCCTTCTCTTTGTGACCCAAGTTTTTCTTTTAAAAACTTTGAGATATAATTCAATACCATACAATTCACTCATTTAAAATGTACAGTGCAATGACTTTTTTTGTTATTCACAGAGTTGTGCAACTATCACCACAACCAATTTTAGAACATTTTTTATTTTCCCAAAATGAGACCCTGTATTCATTAGCAGTCACTCCCTCTTCTCCCCCAATATTCCAGCCCTAGGCAACCACGAATCTATGTGATCCAAATTTTAAAAGTTGTTGATTTGAAATTCCCTGGTGTCTTCCAAGGACATTCTGCTTCACACCATTTGATTGATTACACAGGTACAATCAGAAAACCATGACTGTTCTCTTTGTTGATATGTCTTGTAAATCAAAGAAGATGACATATAACTGCATTCTTAAATATATAGCTTCTTAAACATGATTTTCAAATGGTTGTTTTTATCATAGATATAGACCTGTTAAATATACCCCTGACTCTGATCCTTAACTTAAAGATTCGGAATATTGATTTTGTCCAAGTCCCAGTTTGTCCAAGTTTTTGGACAAGATGTTCTGACTCATTCTGACAGCATTCCCAAGATACTAATATATAACTCAGAAAACTAATTAGTCAATATAATGTAAAATACATTTGCCCAGGGCACGGGACACTGTATTCCCCCAAACAGCACATTCTCTTCCTGTAAGTAAACTATAGGGCAAGCTAAAGTGTCCTCAGTAAGTTGCCTTGCACATATGGAACCAGAATAAGGAGGCTAGTTAGATGGTTCAAACATGGAGTGGCACCACTCTCTTAGTCAGAATGTGGTAGGCAGAATAATGCCCCCACCAACCCCTATAGATACCTGTGTCCTAATCCCTACAACCTGTTACCTTACACAGCAAAGAGGACTTTGCAGATGTGATAAAGTCCTTGAGATGGGGAGATTAGATTGGACACGCCTAGATAATCCACCCTAATCACATTTCTTTATAATGGGAGAACCTTCCTGTGGTGAAAGGGTGATGGGATTATGGAAGAACAAGAGATAGGGCAGTACGGGAAGAGCTCAACCCACCACTGCTGGCTTTGAAGATGGTGGCGAGAGTCCACGTGCCAAGGAATGCTGGTGGCCTGTAGCAGCTGGAAAAGGCAAGGAAGTAGATTTTCTCCTAGAGTTCTCAGAAGGGAATACAGCCCTGCTGACACCTTGATCTTAGACCAGTGAGACTCATGTCAGACTTCTGACCTATAAAACTGTACAACAATAAATCTGTATTGTTTTTTTTTTGTTTTTTGTTTTTTTGTATTGTTTTAAGCCACTAAATTTGTGGTAATTGGCTACAGCAGCAATGAAAGACTAAAACACAGACCTCTAGATTTCTTATAATATGGATCTAGTCAGTAAGCCTTGGGCAAGCACACCTTCTCCTAGGACAGTGCAGGTGGGCCTTGCCCATGTTTGCCTCAGTGGCTCTTCTTTCTTTGTATATCAGATGCCTTCCTCAAAGCCCTTTCTTGAATGACTTATTTATTAAAATGCATTTAATAAGAACACAAACTTAAGGGTTAGATGGGCCTGGGTTGAATTCTGGCTCTGCCATTTTACTAGCTGGATAACCTTGGACAGGTGACAATATTCTAAGCCTTGGTTTTTATGAACAAAGTGGGAATAATCATACCTACCCTTTGGGGACGTTTGGAGAATAAAATGACATAATATATGTAAAATGGCACAATGCTTGATAAATAGTGAGCCCCTAATAAATGATAGCTGATATCATCTCTTAAAGGTAGAAGGAATTTGCCAATAGAATGCATTCTAACACTTGCTCAGATATATTAAGAACTATTGATACAGCTATTATGTTTAAGTGACTAGTCCACAGAATTCTGTTCATAGCCCTCTGCCTCCTGGTACTGAGCCTTTTAACTGAAAAAGGCTTACTTTTGGAAACTTTAATGAGTAAGTTAAAACCACCTTTGGTTTATAGTGCAATATGTAATATCTTTTAATATTTCCTTTCTTCTTAGAGCTAACGTGAAATAGAATGCATTAAGGAAAACCTAGAATTCTGTTTCTACAATTAAAAAAAAATCCCTAATGACTGGAATTGTTTTTTCAGTTTTTTAAATCCCTAGTGCCTGGCAAATGGCTGACACATAATAGGCAGCAATAAATGTTTATCGAACTGAACTAAACTGAGTTCTACGCACTTATTCTTTCACAACCTGTTTTGAGTTCATCTCATTGCTAGTCTAATTTAGGCCTGTTTTTTGGGCCTTGCCTATTAACAGCAGTTTTGAATGGCTCTTTTTGCTCCTGTCTTTTCCCTCTTGATCTTCCACACTACCACCAAACTAGGCAATGACTGTTGTACAGTATATCCTCTTCTATTTAGTCTTCTTTATCTTCAGCCCATTACATACTGCCTAATAGCCATATTTTAAACTCAATGTTTCCCAACTTTTTATGGCATGGTACACTTAGAAAATGATGATATTTGTGTGGTACACTGGGGTAGGAAGCAAGCCATCTTATGACTGGAGGTTTTGGATTCTAAAGGCTGAGTCACCCTCTCAGTACAGCTGTCACCTAATTTGGGCACACCAGTATGCCTTGGTATACTTACTGGGAAGCTCTGCTTAATCTAGCATTTTAGACTGGCTGCAGTTGGAATTCATTCTGTCTTTTACATAGATATTTAATGAGCACTGTTTGTGTCCACACTAAGCTCTGGGAGAAAGGAATTGAGAGCACTGTATCAGGTATTCTCCTACATGAGCCCTCAGTTCCAGGCAGACAAATCTGTTTACTGGCCTCCAAATGAGCCTTCAGTATTCCTCTCGTGCCTTTGCTCATTTCTTTTACTGTTTTTGAATAACCTGTATTTCCTTTGTCATCTCTGAATCTTCCTCCTCTCTTCTCTGTGATGCTGTCCCTAATACAGTTAAAATATGGCAGTTTTGTTTTTTGTATTCTTTTCCATTTGATTACATCATTAACTCATTCAAGTTTGGTGCCCTCTGTAAAGCCTGGATTCTTTCTTTATATTAATTCTTATTCACTTACTTTCTGTGTTATATTTGTCAGTATTTTCCCTTTATACATGTGCCAATTGTTATCATGATATTTACCCTGCTCCCTCTCCCTACAACTTTATATCATATAAATTCTGAGAAATATTTAATACTATTACAATAAATATAAAATAATATTCATCATGTATGTGTAGTTATCAGGTAATAGCAAATGTTTTTCAAGCCCATACTTGGACCAGGCATTATTCTAAAAGCTTTATGTATATTGAATGTATTTAATCTTCACAGCAGCCCTATAAATATAAAGTATTTTCATATCTCCATTTTACAAATGAGGAAATTGAGACACAGGTAAATCAACTTGCCAAAAGTTGTACGCTGTTAAGTATCAATGCCAGGATTGAAATGTTATCAGTTACAGCGGGCAGTGTTGACACTGAGCCCTTAAGAATAAACATTCTGTAATACTATGCTGCCAAAAAACCAAGTTATTTATATCTGAGCAGACCAGTAGGTACTTATACCTAATATTAAACATTCCCACTAAGGTGAGTTAAGCTATATTACAGATAGAAAGAGAAGTTGTAGTCATAAGAAATATACAGTCTGGAGAGTATGATAACATACAATCAGCAAGTGGTCAGTGTTATAGAAATCAAATGTTAATAAGAATATTATTTATGGAGCATCAACTGTATATGCCAAGAAATGAACTGGGTACTTTACATATATTATCCCATCGAAGCCTTATGATAACACTATTGAGTAGTTGCTATCATCCCTATTTTATAGATGAGGAAAATGAATCTCAAATATGTAACTTGTCCAAAAGTTACTAAGCTGGGAAGTGGTAGAGCTGAGTTGGAACCTGGGCGCATCTGCTCTGTTTTCTTTTCTCTGTGCTGTCCTGCCTCTCTGATGGTAGGTGCCCTGGCAGAAGGGCAGGAGATGGGCAGGCTCTCCTTTGTTAGAATGTAGTTAGATCTGTGCTTAATTTTGGAAAAGAGTACTGTGATAATGGTACTTTTGTCTTCAAATTAGAATTTGAGGAAGGAATATAACTGATACTTTGGAATAGACTCAGTAAAAGCATTATTCGTTTTTGCTAAACCATTACCTTGAGATCTTGGCTAAGCTTCTTTCCCTTTTTGTGCTTCAGCTCTATCTTGGGCAACATATATGTGCTTAATAGGTATCTATTTATATCCAAAGATGTTTTATGATGTTAGGAGTACTGTTCAGACTCTGGAAGTAAGTAGTAAGTACTACACAAATACTAAGTTTTAGTTCTTAGTCTGAATATTGACGTTTGACACCACCATGTTTTTCCTTTATAGCATCACATCTTTACTTTGCTGTCTTTTTTTCCCCTCCTGACACTGACAAAGAGATTTGTTCAGAGAGAACTGACTCTGAAGATGACACTCTTCATTGTATCTCAGTGACTTAGGCTCCACATGCGGTTTCTTCTCTGTCTTTAATTAAACTTGTTTTTTTCAGTGCTGTAGCTGGGAGCACTGTGTTGACACAACCCATTCTTGTACAGAACAGATTAAAATGTCAGTGTTCTAATGTTCTCATCTGTGGGAAAAAGAAAATATTTGGGATATTTTATTTATAACTTTTAAAAGACTCCTCTGTGGAGAAAGATTACTTGTAGGCTGGAAAGCCATTTGACAGTTAAAGGGACAGAACTCTTTAATATTAGCCTAACAAAAAGGGGGAAAAAGTATGAAAGCTTACTAAAACTCTTTTCTAGGGATTTAGAACACATTTTTCTTTCTCTTTCCTTCTTAATTTTCACTTAATTGTATCTTTTAATTCCCTAGAATTCTGCTTAATCCTTCTAGATGCTGTGTATGCAGAATATTGACAGTTTCCGCAAAAGGCAGTCATTACAGTAAACACATATATTACGTGGAAGAGGGCTACTAGTCAAGGGAAATGGAGTTGGTGTATTGAGCCTTTAACCTTCAAATCACAAGTCTGAATGTATCTGTTTTTACAATGGAGTCATTAATATTTTCTAGCTAGTTATTGGCGAATAGGCCAGCAAATTCACCGTGCTACAGCTTGAGACTCTTTTCTGCCTATCAGGCATTCACAGGGTATAAGCCACATTAATTAATGCTGGGTGCTGTGCAAATTTTAGAAATCATGGAGTTAGGCTTCCTGCAAATTGATAAGGTAGGGACTTAATAAGAGAGCTAATACTAATAGAACACTTGCATGTATCTGAAATATTTTAAATGTCTATATGTATTGATGTATTGACTGTCTAATCCACACAGCTCTATGAATAGGTGATATTATCTTTGCTGTACAGATGGGAAACTGAGGTCTGTAAATGTAAAGTAACTTGCCCAAGGCAACACAGGAAATGGAGAAGCTGGATTTTGAATCCAGGGAGTTTGGTTCTGTAGCCTCTTCTTTTAGAGAGTTTCTGAAAGTTTACTAACTTTAGATATTGTACAATTTGGGGGATTTTACATTGTTAAACCAACACATAATATTGAGTAGATGAAGAAGATTGATATTAAAATGATGAGGAAATCCCCTTCTTATGTTCATGTGCAAGGTGGTGGCCAGGCAAAATGTCTAGTCTTCTTTGGGTATATCTTATCAATAATTGGCAAAGGAATTATGAATTGTTCTGGTTTGCCCATATAAAGGCAAAAGGTAGCTTTCCAGAAAGGCAGACATTAGCATTCCAAGTGCCCATTCCATACTCCTGGTTTTGGAAGTTAGCTGACCTCTAGCAGAGCATCTGCCTTTCAGACCTTATTTAGAGATTTGCTCGATTTGAGTTGTCCCCTGGGTTAACAGCAGTGGAATCTGTATTTCTTTGGCATTGCTCCCTTCTATGTAAATTACAGATGTTCTCCAATGCCCTTTTGGGTTGCTTTTGGAAAAAAAGAGGAAAGATTAAAAGCTTTTTTTCTTTTTAAAGGAATCTAGCCTAGGTTCTAAGTAGGAGGAAATATATTTACTGAATTTTTCCTCATTTATGTTTCCCTTCAATCTTTGAAACTGCAGCCCTGCTGCTATGGGATCAATTTGTTGGCAAGGGTTATTCAAACATGAGCAGAATTTGTGTCCTCTTTGGATTAAAGTGCTAAAGCCAACAATAACAATTTTCATGTGGGAAGTGGTGCTTGATATCCAAGTCAGACTATACTTGGTGGTCTGTAATTTACTCCAGATTAAAAACAAGCATTTGAGGGGAACGAGGGTCTTTTCCCAGGTTTTTGTTTGTTTTCATTTCCAGTCTTTTTGTTACTTTTTTTTTTTTTAACCTGTTGTTTTTAAATAGACATTGTTTTAGAGGTACTTTTTTGCCTCTTGATTTGGGGGTGGAAGGGGTAGGGTACTTGAACTGAGACATATAATAGAGTTCTTTTTTAAAAAGTTAACATTTATATTAAGGTATAACTTAAAACAGTTGAGTGAACAAATCTGCTTAAATGAATATAGCTTAAATGAATTTTCACATATATATAACTCATTTCTCTTTTCTCCACTTCCATTTTATTTAACTGTTACTCTTTTATCCTGTATGACTGGAGGGAAAAATCACATAATCTTGAAGACTGCTATACTTAGTTTAGATTTTTGGATTTAACTTCATTTGGACCACTGGACCTCCAGGGAAGTCCCTCTTCTTATTCTTTAAAGTTATTTCAAACCTTTGTCACTGTCCTCAGAGTTTCTTTCTTATGATTTACATATTACCTTTTAGCATGTGACTTCACCTCTTAGGTCACCAAAAAGTTGAGGCATTCAGGAGGGAGCTCCCTTAACTCCTGGCAGTCCTCTCATTGCTCCCCTGTATTTATATACCCTTATTTGTTCTTCCTTTCTGAAGGTGTGATTACATCCCTTTTGATCTCAATGATTCACTTTGTCAGTTTATCCCCTTTTTCCCCTTTAGCTTCTCTGTTGACTTCTACTCAGTATATATGCATGGTTGAGACTTCTCAATTAAACAAGTTAATACAAAGTTTGCCCTTGACCTTGAACCAACCTCTAGTTGCTATCCAACCTTTCTTCTTCACCTCATGGTCAAGCTTCTTGACTCTTCTCACTGTCTCCACTTCTGATCTCTCATTTGCTCTTCCTCAACTGTAGGATGGCTTTTCATCTCTTTCTTCACTGAAACTGCTTCTGCCAAAATCACCAGTTTTTGAAGTCCCTTCTTTGATATTTTTTTCTCTGATTTTGCCTTCTTCCTGTCTAATCCCTCCTCAGACTCCTTTTGGGAACTCCACTTATTTTCCCTATCCCTTAAATGTAGGAGTTTTCCAAGATTTGGTCTTTATTTGGACTTACTTCTATTTTTTGCATTTTGTGGACAATCTGGTCCACATGCACAAGGTTTTAATTATTGCCTGTACCTCCTACATTCTGATACTAATTCTATTTTGAATCTCTCTCTTGATCTCCAACTTTCAGACTGACAGTTATATTTGGATATGTCACAGTCACATATGAAAAACTGACATTATTATCTTACCTCAGCATATCCCTTCCCCAGAATAAACCTGCTTCCCTTGTTGTAGTCTCTACCCTAGTTGGTGGCACCTTCTGCATCCTTCTTTAGTTCATAAGTTTTTTTTTTTCTTTCTTTCTTTCTTTTTTTTACAATGTTCTGTGCCAGGCACTAGGTTCTGGAGTATAGAACTACAAAGACGTTATGAGATAAGGTCCCTGCCCTCAATCACAAAGACCAATACAGAGAAGACACATGAACAGAGAACTACATTACATTACAATTTAGTAAATACAATGGTAGAGGTGTGTGCCATATGCATTTATAACACAAAAAGGAACATAGAACTCAAATTGTGGATTCAGGAAAAGCTTCTTGGAGGAGGTGATGCCCAAGTAGAGTCCTCAGAAGTAGGAGCTTGCTATGACCCCTCCCTTTCCCTTTTCTCTTCCATTACTTGCTGAGTACCATTAATTCTAGACTCTTAATGTCTCCCAGATTTGTTGCCTCTTTCCTATCACACCTGCTACTGCCTTAGTTCAGGCTTCTTTGGGATATAGCAGCAATCTCCTAATGTCTTTCCTTTTTCCATTCTTAGTATCCTCTCCCCCCAGTTGATTATCCACATTGACACTACAGTAAATCTTTATAAGAAAACATTCTGATCATAACCTTCACAGGTTTGACTGTAAAGTAATACATAATTATATGCATATGTCCCATTTTACTTATCCATTCATTAGTTGATAGATGTTTGGGTGGTCTCTACTTTTTGGCTATTATGAATGCTGTTGTGAACATTCATGTTAAAGGTTTTGTGTGGACATATGTTTTCATTTCTCCTGGCTATATACCTAAGAGTGGAATTGCTGGGTCATACGTTTTCCAGACTGTTCTACAAAGCAACTGTGCCATTTTACATTCCTACCAGCAATGTATAAGGGTTCCAATTACCCCATGTTCTTGCCGACACTTGTTATTTTCCTTTTTATTTTTTGATACTAACCAATGGTACTAATACTAATGGATGTAAAGTGGTATCTCCCAGTGTTTTTGATTTGCACTTCCATGATGGCTAAGGATGTTGAGCATCTTTTTATGTGATTTTGGCCATTTGTATATCTTCTTTGAAGAAATATCTATTCAGATCTCATTTTTAAAACTGAGTTATTTTTTTATTTGAGTTATAAGAGTTCTTTATATATTCTAGATACAAATCCCTTATTAGATATATGATTTGCGAATATTCTCTCCCCTTTTGTGGAAGTGTCTTTTCACTTTCTTGGTTTTTTTTTTCTTCATTTTCTTGATAGTGTCTTTTGAAGCATAAAAGTTTTTAATTTTGATGAATCTCCAAATATCTATTTTTTTCTTTTGTCCCATGTACTTTTGGTGTCATATTTTAGAAACCATTGATCACCCTAAGGTCATAAAGATTTACCCCTAAATATTGTTCCAACAGTTTTAAAGTTTTAGTCCCTCTATTTCGGCCTGTGATCTATTTGGAGTTATTTTTGTGAGTATGGTGTGAGGAAGGGGTCCAACTTCATTACTCTGCATGATATCCAGTTGTTCCAGCACTATTTGTTGAAAAGACTATTTTCCCCCATTGAATTGTCTTGGCACCTTTGTTAAAAAAACAAAAAACCAAAGAAACCTGTTGACCATAAATGTAAAGGTTTATTTATGGAGCCTCAGTTCTATTTGATAGATTTATACATCTATGCTTATGTCAGTACCACATTATCTTTATTATTGTAGCTTTGTAGTAAGTTTTTAAATTGGGAGGTGGGAATCTTCCAATTTTGTTCTTCTTTTGAAAGGTAGTTTTGGCTATTCTGAGTCCTTTGCATTTCCATGTGAATTTTAGGGTCTGAAAAATGCAGCTGTTATTTTGAAACAGGTTGAACTGAATATGTAGATCAATTTGGGAAGTATTGTCATCATAATATTAAGTCATCCAATCGATAAATGTAGGATGTCTTTCCATTTATGTAGATATTCTATAGTTTTTCAACAGTGTTTTATAGTTTTCTGTAAGTTTTAAATTCTTTTGTTAAATTTATTATAAAATATTTTATTCTTTTTGATGATGTAAGTGGAATATTTTTATTAATTTCATTTTTAGATTGTTTATTTTAAGTGTATATTAGAAGTACAAAGAAGGTATAACAATTGTAAATATTTATGCACCCAACATAGGAGCACCTCAATACATAAGGCAAATACTAACAGCCATAAAAGGGGAAATCGACAGTAACACAATCGTAGTAGGGGACTTTAACACCGCACTTTCACCAATGGACAGATCATCCAAAATGAAAATAAATAAGGAAACACAAGCTTTAAATGATACGTTAAACAAGATGGACTTAATTGATATTTATAGGACATTCCACCCAAAAACAACAGAATACACATTTTTCTCAAGTGCTCATGGAACATTCTCCAGGATAGATCATATCTTGGGTCACAAATCAAGCCTTGGTAAATTTAAGAAAATTGAAATCATATCAAGTATCTTTTCCGACCACAACGCTATGAGACTAGATATAAATTACAGGAAAAGATCTGTAAAAAATACAAACACATGGAGGCTACACAATACACTACTTAATAACGAAGTGATCACTGAAGAAATCAAAGGGGAAATCAAAAAATACCTAGAAACAAATGACAATGGAGACACGACGACCCAAAACCTATGGGATGCAGCCAAAGCAGTTCTAAGAGGGAAGTTTATAGCAATACAAGCCTACCTCAAGAAACAGGAAACATCTCGAATAAACAACCTAACCTTGCACCTAAAGCAATTAGAGAAAGAAGAACAAAAAAACCCCAAAGCTAGCAGAAGGAAAGAAATCATAAACATCAGATCAGAAATAAATGAAAAAGAAATGAAGGAGGCAATACCAAAGATCAATAAAACTAAAAACTGGTTCTTTGAGAAGATAAACAAAATTGATAAACCATTAGCCAGACTCATCAAGAGAAAAAGGGAGAAGACTCAAATCAATAGAATTAGAAATGAAAAAGGAGAAGTAACAACTGACACTGCAGAAATACAAACGATCATGAGAGATTACTACAAGCAACTCTATGCCAATAAAATGGACAACCTGGAAGAAATGGACAAATTCTTAGAAATGCACAACCTGCCGAGACTGAACCAGGAAGAAGTAGAAAATATGAACAGACCAATCACAAGCACTGAAACTGAAACTGTGATTAAAAATCTTTCAACAAACAAAAGCCCAGGACCAGATGGCTTCACAGGCGAATTCTATCAAACATTTAGAGAAGAGCTAACACCTATCCTTCTCAAACTCTTCCAAAATATTGCAGAGGGAGGAACACTCCCCAACTCATTCTACGAGGCCACCATCACTCTGATACCAAAACCAGACAAAGATGTCACAAAGAAAGAAAACTACAGGCCAATATCACTGATGAACATAGATGCAAAAATCCTCAACAAAATACTAGCAAACAGAATCCAACAGCACATTAAAAGGATCCTACACCATGATCAAGTGGAGTTTATTCCAGGAATGCAAGGATTCTTCAATATATGCAAATCAATCAACGTGATATATCATATTAACAAATTGAAGGATAAAAACCATATGATCATCTCAATAGAGGCAGAGAAAGCTTTCAACAAAATTCAACACCCATTTATGATAAAAGCCCTGCAGAAAGTAGGCATAGAGGGAACTTTACTCAACATAATAAAGGCCATACATGAGAAACCCACAGCCAACATTGTCCTCAATGGTGAAAAACTGAAACCATTTCCACTAAGATCAGGAACAAGACAAGGCTGCCCACTCTTACCACTATTATTCAACATAGTTTTGGAAGTTTTAGCCACAGCAATCAGAGAAGAAAAAGAAATAAAAGGAATCCAAATCGGAAAAGAAGAAGTAAAGCTGTCACTGTTTGCAGATGACATGATATTATACATAGAGAATCCTAAAGATGCTACCAGAAAACTACTAGAGCTAATCAATGAATTTGGTAAAGTAGCAGGATATAAAATTAATGCACAAAAATCTCTTGCATTCCTATACACTAATGATGAAAAATCTGAAAGTGAAATTAAGAAAACACTCCCATTTACCATTGCAACAAAAAGAATAAAATATCTAGGAATAAACCTACCTAAGGAGACAAAAGACCTGTATGCAGAAAATTATAAGACACTGATGAAAGAAATTAAAGATGATACAAATAGATGGAGAGATATACCATGTTCTTGGATTGGAAGAATCAACATTGTGAAAATGACTCTACTACCCAAAGCGATCTACAGATTCAATGCAATCCCTATCAAACTACCACTGGCATTTTTCACAGAACTAGAACAAAAGAATTTCACAATTTGTATGGAAACACAAAAGACCCCGAATAGCCAAAGCAATCTTGAGAACGAAAAATGGAGCTGGAGGAATCAGGCTCCCTGACTTCAGACTATATTACAAAGCTACAGTAATCAAGACAGTTTGGTACTGGCACAAAAACAGAAATATAGATCAATGGAACAGGATAGAAAGCCCAGAGTTAAACCCACGTACATATGGTCACTTTATCTTTGATAAAGGAGGCAAGCGTATACAGTGGAGAAAAGACAGCCTCTTCAATAAGTGGTGCTGGGAAAACTGGACAGCTACATGGAAAAGTATGAAATTAGAACACTCCCTAACACCATACACAAAAATAAACTCAAAATGGATTAAAGACCTACATGTAAGGCCAGACACTATCAAACTCTTAGAGGAAAGCATAGGCAGAACACTCTATGATATAAATCACAGCAAGATCCTTTTTGACCCAACTCCTAGAGAAATGGAAATAAAAGCAGAAATAAACAAATGGGACCTAATGAAACTTAAAAGCTTTTGCACAGCAAAGGAAACCATAAACAAGACCAAAAGACAACCCTCAGAATGGGAGAAAATATTTGCAAATGAAGCAACTGACAAAGGATTAATCTCCAAGATTTACAAGCAGCTCATGCAGCTCAATAACAAAAAAACGAACAACCCAATCCAAAAATGGGCAGAAGACCTAAATAGACATTTCTCCAAAGAAGATATACAGATTGCCAACAGACACATGAAAGAATGCTCAACATCATTAATCATTAGAGAAATGCAAATCAAAACTACAATGAGATATCATCTCACACCGGTCAGAATGGCCATCATCAAAAAATCTAGAAACAATAAATGCTGGAGAGGGTGTGGAGGAAAGGGAACACTCTTGCACTGTTGGTGGGAATGTAAATTGATACAGCCACTATGGAGAACAGTATGGAGGTTCCTTAAAAAACTGAAAATAGAACTACCATACGACCCAGCAATCCCACTACTGGGCATATACCCTGAGAAAACCATAAGTCAAAAAGAGTCATGTACCAAAATGTTCATAGCAGCTCTATTTACAATAGCCAGGACATGGAAGCAACCTAAGTGTCCATCATCGGATGAATGGATAAAGAAGATGTGGCACATATATACAATGTAATATTACTCAGCCATAAAAAGAAACGAAATGGAGGTATTTGTAGTGAGGTGGATGGAGTTAGAGTCTGTCATACAGAGTGAAGTAAGTCAGAAAGAGAAAAACAAATACAGTATGCTAACACATATATATGGAATCTAAGGGGGAAAAAAAAAGTCATGAAGAACCTAGTGGCAAGACGGGAATAAAGACACAGACCTACTAGAGAATGGACTTGAGGATATGGGGAGGGGGAGGGGTAAGATGTGACAGGGTGAGAGAGTGGCATGGACATATATACACTACCAAATGTAAAATAGATAGCTAGTGGGAAGCAGCCGCATAGCACAGGGAGATCAGCTCAGTGCTTTGTGACCACCTAGAGGGGTGGGATAGGGAGGGTGGGAGGGAGGGAGACGCAAGAGGGAAGAGATATGGGAACATATGTATATGTATAACTGATTCACTTTGTTATAAAGCAGAAACTAACACACCATTGTAAAGCAATTATACTCGAATAAAGATGTTAAAAAAAAAAGTACATTTCTACAACCTTACTTAACTGATTTATGATATCTACTGGATTTTTAGTGGATCCTTAGGATTTTTGATATGTAAGATCATCTTGTCTACAAATAGGGATAGTTTTACTTTTTTGCTTTCAACTAGGTGCCTTTTATTGTATTCTCTTGCCTAATTACCCTGGCTAGAGCTTCCAGTACAATGTTGATCGAAAGTGGTTAGAGTAGATGTCTTTTTTTTTTTTCCTTTTCTTGGAGGGAATACATTAAGACTTTCACCATCAAGTATGATGTTAGCTGTGTGTTTTTCTTAGATTTTCTTTATCAGGCTGAGTAACTTCTATTCCTAATCTGTTGTGTGTTTTCTTAATCATGAAAGTGTGTTGGGTTTTGACAAATGCTTTTTCTGTTTCTATTTAGGTAATCATGTGATTTTTGCCTTTCTATTCTATTGATATGGGTGTGTGTTGATTTGGATGTTGAGCCATTCCTGCATTCCTAGGATGTATCTCACTTGGTCATCAAGTGTAATCCTTTTTATGTGCCTCTGGATTTAGTTTGCTAGTATTTGTCAAGGATTTTCTCATCTATATTTTAGGAGACATCAGTCTGTAGTCTTCTTTTCTTGTGATGCCTTTGTTTTGTATTGTTATCATGTAATGCTGACTTCATAGAATAATTTGGAAGTGTTTCCTTCTCTTGAATTTTGGTACAATTTGTGAAGACATAGAATTAATTCTTTTTCAGATGTGTAGTAGATCTCACTAGTGAAGCTGTCAGCCTGGGCTTGTGGGAAGTTTTTAAACTACTAATTCAGTCTCTTTACTAGTTACTCAGAGGTATTCAAATTTTCTATTTCATCTTGAGCCAGTTTCAAGAAGTAGTTTCTGTCTTTCTAGGAATTTGTCCATTTCTTCCAAGTTATCTAATTTGTTGTTTTAAATTGTTTGTAGTGTTTTCTTCAAATCTTTTTTCTTTCTGTATGGTCAGTAGTGATGTTTCCTCTTTAATTTCTGATTTTAGTAATTTAAGTCTTCTCTCTTTTTCTCTTGGTCAGTCTAGCTAAGGATTTGTCAATTTTGTTAATCATTTCAAAGAAGTAGCATTTGGTTTTGTTGATTTTTCTCTGCCTTCTAAAAATATTTTTATTTCATTAATTTCCACTATTTAACTTTTTTCCTGCTTGCCTTAGGTTTAGTTTTCTCTTCTTTTTTCTAGTATCTTATTGTGGAAGGTTGATCTATTGATTTGAGATCATCTTATTTAATATAGGCATTATAGCTATAAATTTCTATGTAAGCACTTCTTTAGCTGCATCCCATAATTCTACCCATAATTTTGCTATGTTTTGTTTTCATCTCATTCTTCTAAAAGAATTTTCTAATATCCTTTGTTATTTCATCTTTGATTAATTGACTATTTAATTGTGTTGTTATTTTCCACATATTTATGGATTTCCCAGATTTCCTTATGTTACTGGTTTCTAATTTCAGTCCACTCTGTGTGATATCAGTCATTTAAAATTTATTGAGACTTATTTTATTGCCTAACGTAAGGCCAAATATTATTCTGGAGCACATTTCGTGTGCACTTGAGAAGAATGTATGTGTTGCTGTTGTTGGGCAGAGTATTCTTTACATCTAAATGTCTCTTTGGCCCTGTTAGTTGATAGTGTTGTTCAAATCTTCAATTTCCTTACTGGTCTTTGTAGTTGTTCTATCCATTACTGAAAGTGGGATATTGAGATCTTCAAACATTATTTTTTTCCCCAAACATTATTTTTTTAATTGTTTATTTCTCCCTTCAATTCTGTCACTTTTTCCTCACATATTTTGTGGCTCTGTTGTTAGGAGTATGTATGTTTATAATTGTTAAATCTTCCTCAGGGATTGACAGTTTTACCATTATAAAATGTTTCTATTCATCTCCAGTAATATTTTTGTTTTAAACCGTATTTTGCCTAGTATTAGTATAGCTGCTCCAGTTTTCTTAGGGTTGCTCTGTGAATTTATATATATATTTTTTCCATCCTTTTACTTTCAACTTATTTAAAGTATATCTCTTGTAGAGAGCATATAACTGGATCTTTTTTTTTTAATCAAGTTTGACAATCTCTGCATTGTCATGATTTATAATAGTATATTTGTGCTGTAAATTGTTGGTTGTGCTTCATTGCCTAAGTAAACCCACTAAATACAGTGGTGCTCATGGAAGCATTATATTGAATACTTTCTGAATTTCTTCTTCTTCCTGTCCCTATTTTAGCATTTTGAATGCTGCCATTGTTAGATATAGATATATAAAACCAATGTAACTCATATCATGTAGGTTGTCTGAGCAAAAAAGTAAGTTATCTATTAGCTTTGAAACCAGAGTGCTCAGTGTTAGTGGTTGTTGGATCACATTCCTTTGAGTCAGTAAAGTATAGCATATATATTAGAAGTAAGCAGGACTTTTTTCCTTTAGCAGAACTCTCTCTCTTTTAACCCTAACTATGTTAAAGTTAGAGTTTTGGCTTTGGAGTTGCCAGGAATAACTTTACTTTGCATGTATAATTAACCAGATTGAATAACAGAGCAAAAGAACATACTTTATTTCCACACTGTGGTAATAATAAAACAGTTACTAATTTTGGAGCTGCACATTATTTCCATAGTTGGATATGTCTTAATAAGGGAGTGGTTTCCTCTCACTAACCTCAAATCGCACCAAGAAACCTGCTTCTGCATAAAGGAGGTTTAACTTATTTTCTAAGCTAAATAATTTTTCAGCATAGGATGTTTAGGTACATATTTTTCTTCAGGCTACAATCTAGAATCTATTAGTAGGAAGGTAAGGTTGAGAATTCCTGCTTTGGTTGATTCAGTGCTTTACAACCTGAACTGTTCCTTGAGGCAAGCTATTTCTCAATTCCATTTTTTCTATCTATATTCTGAAAATAATAAAGACACCATAGCTATGAGGTAACTTCAATGTTATATCCTACTTGTTTAAAATCAGGGACTTTTTGTGGGGTGGAGGAGGAGGGGAAAGTACTGGGAAAGAAGAGTAAAAATATAATTAAAGAATTTTATTATCCAGACTTCTATATAGTAGTGGCATTTAAAAATAAAACTAGAGAAAGGGTTCTTGGTGATATTTCTTGGTTTCCATTTAATTTTTGGTTGAGGATATTCAATGTTCTGTCACTTTCTTTGCATTTTTAAATAAAAGCCCACCAAAGAGTTCAAATTTTGATCCTTGAGATGATTAGGTACTTATTTAGATAAAGGCTTAGTTACGTATCACCCTCAAATTTAATTGTTTGTTCTGTGTTCACTGGAATTTTGAAGCAAAATCAAAAGAGCACTGAACACTAAATAGTTTCTCAAGCAGTAACTGCTATTTTTCTTTATGTTGAAAAGCTATTTAGCTTAAGGGAGAAAACTAAAATATCCTGGTAATTACTTTGTTCTACCTGTAGTGTCTTGATAATGATTTATCTTATTCAGATAGAATATGGCAGCTAACACATGATTTCATTTTAACAATTTGTTGGTTGAACCTAATCATCTTTAACTTTAATAGATTTGTATCAATTATATACTCACAGTGAGAATGCCTCACAAAAGGTCTTCTTTCCAAACTACTAACACCTTCCATTGGAGACCAGAAGGCATCACTCACTGCCTATTAGCTGATATTTGTTCCTTATCTGCTATCTTTTTTACATCATATGTCAGTGCCCACTGTGAAAGGAACTAGAAGCCACCTAATCAATAAGATACTCTTAATTTTCTGCCTTCTCTCTCTTTATATATTTTTGAGGTATAATTTATAAACAATAAAATAAATTAAACAAATTACATAAACATTTTATTATTTTTAAATTTAAAGTTATTTATTTTTATTTAAAATTGTTTATTAAACAAATTTACACAAATTTTAAGTGTACACAAATGTAAATACTAACCCAATTTAAGTATACAGTACTTACATCACCTCAGAAAGTTCCCTTATGCCACTTTTCTGTCAGCCAGGAGGTGAGTGTTTCAGTTCCAAACTCCATCTGAATGCTTGCTTTCTTGAATCACTAATGGTACTAACTGTCCCTGGCTGGCTCCCCAGGATGTAGACTCTGAAAGGGAGTTTAGCTTGCAGAGTGTTTATTAAGGAGTGCCCTTGGGGTCAACATTTGTGAAGGCAGGGGAAGAGAGCAGGACTGGGTATCTGGAAGAGTCAAGCTGCCAGAAGGCCAAATGCCATCCTGGACTGACCCCATGAAGAACTCTGGGCCTTGACTAGCTTTGTAGAGTTATCTGGAGTTGGGGCAAGAGGGTCAAGCCTTTATATTCCCATTTTGATCAGTTGTTGGATGCAGGCTGCCCTGAGAAGAGACTCAACCTTAGAGAATGTGGGTTTCTGCAGTTGAGGCCATCGTAGAAGGGCCTGTCAGATGATGGTTGACCACTCTCTCAGCAGCTGGGCAACAAATCCTTCATCCAAGGGGAATTTGAAAAGTATCTCACATTGTCTCTCACATTGCTGTTAAGGAAATTCAAGCTGCTTGGAAGCGCAGGTGTTTTTTATTCAAGTCTAGAAGGAGGAAACCAGAATTAGAATAAAGAGTAATTGATAGCAGCTAAATACTAGAAAATTCATGATTACATTATTTAAAACTTATTCTAATAATATTTTTGAATATGTTTTATGATTTATTCATTCAAGAAATATTTGAGAGCTTATATTAATGGAGACATTTATCCTTCATCTTGGCCACCTACTAGCTGAATCCCTTATGTTTGGGAACTCCTCTGTATGAAGCCAAGTTCATCTACCACATTAGAGACTGAAAATGCAACGTTATTGAAAGGGCTGCAGGCCTCAAACCTAAGCTCTGCCAAACAGACAAATTTTTTAATCAGACCTGGTGTTGTGAAGGACCAGAATTTTGTTTTTAATGGTTTGTTGTGCCAGCAGAATAGTGAGTAAAGCCATATCCACTTTCCAGAGATGGCAGTGTTTCACCAGACTCCACTTTGGTGGAGTCAGCAGTGTAAACACCCAGAGCCAAAGACAGTAGTTTCCTCACCAGACTGGTTCTTTGGCATGCTTCTTTGGGTTTTGTTTCTGACTGGGTAGCCTATCTGCTTAATTAAGTAGGATTGGTGTCTGTTGCTTGCCCCTCAAAATCCCTGGCTAATATAGCCTACCCTCCACCAAATGCTCTAGGCAGTAGGATTATCATGGTGAAAAGAAAAACGTTTAGTGGGGAGAGGCTGATGGTTAGTAAGAAGATAAATTGACAATATAATTCTAGACTATAAGTAGCACAAAGGAAGTGAACAGGAAAAAGATAAATAAAAGAGGGGAAATTGGAGATGGGGGGCAAGGGATCCTTAAAGAAGGCTAGGAAAGTAAAATGATTGCCCTGAGACCAGTAGGCTGAGAGGAAGAGTGAGCTGGGTGAAAGGGGAAGGGGTGTGATGAAAAAGAATTTTGCAGCCAGAGACAAGAGCATTTGCAAAACGGGTGAGAATGAACTTGACTTAACTGTTCAAGGAACCAAAAGGAGCGTTGTGGTTGTCAGTTGTGTTTGTTTAGCTAATTTAATAGAGTTTCTCTTTTTAAAGAAAAATACATTTTGATATGAAAACCTATGCTGTAACTGATGGCTGTCTATTAACTCTGAAGCAGTACTGTTTAGATCCAAAAACTTGTCTGATTGACTACATTAGAATCACCAGGGAAGTTTTCAATAAGTACAGATTTCTGGGACCCACCCATAGAGAGTCTAATCAGCCAAATTTGTAATCATTAGTGTTAGACTGCAATGTTATATGAGGTAACACTGTCGGCAAAGCAGAAGCTTACTTTAATTTCAGCTAAAGCACACTGGAGTAACAGCGCTGGTTACTGCAAATGCTGTGCATGTCTCATGCATGTGAGATTGGTATATACCCCTTTACTTGATAGACATAAAGCTTTTACCTGACTAGAAATAAAAAAGGGAGAAATCAGTCTTTCTTTCATTAAAGTTTGCCTTTTTATGTAGAATTCTATGCTAGTTGTGTTGTACAAGGTAAAATATATATATATATTTGGAAGTCTAGTTGCTAGCTGTATCTGGCAAGGTGAAAATCCTAGTAATTCTCAATAATATTCAGTATTGAATAAAACCCCAGATGCTAATATATTGAATCCTGTTGTGAGGTTATTGTTGATAACAGATTAAAAACTTTTTTTTATTGTCTATAGGACATGTTTTTATCCAGAGTCTCTAAGAATACTATGGATTAGCTTCAGGTTCAGCTAATTTGAAGGGAACCCCAGTCCAGGTTTTATTAACAGATATAATTCAAAGTATATCTTACCAAAGAGTCAACCTAGTTAAAGAACTCTGAGCAGAAGGCAAGCTGTTTTAATTATGAGGTCATTGATAACTTGGAGCTTTTCTAGGTGAGGACCAGTGTATCCAAGTAGAAGCCATGCTATGCTTATTCTGATCACAATCAGACAATTCTGCAATTTTGTCTCCCTGAGTATAAATTTTTACCAAAAAACCCCGTGAATGTTACATTAAAATATAAGAAAATTGTTGTCTAAGATTCTGTGTTTGTCAAACTCAAACTGGTGTCTTGTACATTTTATTTCACTCCCCTGAGGTGGGAATAAACATGACACTTCTTTCTGAAGCATCACTTTCCCTTGATGCTCGTGATATAAAACCTTATTTTTGTATGGAAACAAATATGTATATATTCTAGAATAGGGAATTTATTATTTTCATAAAAATGTGTCATTAATATGTAAATCATAATATGTGATTTATTGTTTTAAAATGATTTAGTAAATGTTTTTAAATTTTCTCAATTTCCATTATTGCAAATATTAATTGTTATAATCACATAAACAAACTCTTTGGAGTTCTCAATAATTTTAAGAGCATAAAGGAGATCCTGAAACCACAAAGTTTGAACCAGAACCACTGGACTAGGTAAAAGACTACTTTCCCCCAACTTAGCTAACATTTAAATATATCCTCACAGTCTTGTCCATGGAAAATATTTACAGCTTCTTGTTTCACTTTCATTTTTACTCCTTATTTTCTTTCAGTTTTGCAAAGAGTTAGGTAAAGCAAAGACCTGGACTGGGAATGGGGAGCGGGTAAGGAGGCAGATAAGCGTGTTTCCATTATAAGAAGATAGTTTAAAGTATTGGCAGTTGTCAAAGCATATGTTTTCTTTCTATGATTCTGACTTAAAGAAGTAGTAACTTCTGATGTATTTTAAGCCTAGGCAAAGAAGTATATTTTGACTATATCAATGTTTTATTTTTCTTTAAAAACATTTACTTCATCTTTAAGGAAGCGGTGTTTTTAAAATTAATGTTCGTTTTTTTAAAAAATGGTAACTCATTTCCAGTTTTTAGTAGAAGTTATGAGGAAATTGATTCCATTCACTGTATTTGTTTTGCTTTGAAGCCTTCAGGAATGGTTCTGTATATTCTTCAAAAGTGAGATAGATAGACTGATAATCAATGTTAAATCTTTTTTTTTTCCAAACTTTCTGATATAAAAAAAGGAGATTGCTTTCTAGAAAGAACCAATTCTTTTTTCTGAAAGAACTTTAAAAATATAATAATTGTCAGTTGCAGGAATAAATATCCCACCAAAACTCTCATATGTAGATGTAGAAATTTGGCAATTATTTCACCATTATTTGGAAAATTATCTGTGGAAACATTTATTTGCATTTCAAGGGGATGTTTATTTTTATATTTTAACTGAGCTGCCATCCTATTCATGAATATGAGGCTTAAGGCATTGGAACGTCTGGGAACCAGAGTTAGATTTTTAATAAAGTCTAACTGTTCTCTTCCAAAAGCAGTAACGTTAGTGACCACATGTTAGGCTGGGAGTCACCACCAAGAAATGCCAGTAAGTGTCAATGGTTACCACTTGGGAGGACAACAAGGAAATAAAACTACCATGGGGTAAAAAAGTATAAGAGAGAAAAAAAGGAAAAGTGAGGGGTGGTTGTGGTAGAGTCCTTCAGTAGTATCTAGTGAGAATATTCAAAATAATTTAGGGCCATTACGGGTTTCAGGCACTAACCAACAAATAGATAAAGCCAGCAAATCTCTACTGTGATTTGTTAGTTGGTTGGTTAGTCCCCTTGGTCAACATCACTAGCATGCTGTTGATTCCTCTGAGTTGCATGGGTGATATTGTGAGTAGGGTCAGGAAATACTTGATCATACCAGCCAAATATCAGATGCTGGCTTAAGTATTTTGCGTGATATGTTTTTTTAACTGAACTTTTTATCTTGGAATAACTTTAGATTTACAGAAAAGTTGCAAAGATAGTACAGAGTCTGGGTATACCCTTTACCAGATTTCACTTTCCCCTCAGGTTATCATCTTACATTACTGCTTGGTTTCTTTTAATCCTCACAAACAACCTTTGATAGAAGCTAGTATTATTTTGTTTTCTGTAAGAAGAAACTTAGGCCATATTGTGAGGAATAATAGATCTATTATTTCAACAAATATCTGAGTGCATACTATGTGGCAGGCATTATTTTAGGGTTGGCCATGGGCATACATTGGTGAGTAAGATGGTATGCCTGCCTTCATGGAATTGTAATATTTATGTCATTTGTTCTGCATAGTACTACGTTGAACTAATTTCCTTTTTGTTTCTCTAGGAAGTCATTATAGGAAAAGCGCTGAAATGTTTATCTTATGGGTGAAGTAGTATTGACTATCGCCCACCACCTAATTTGTTTCCTCAAAATTATGAGATGTAGTTAGCTCAAGGTCTCTACACCTAGCCACCTTCTCAAACTGCTCCGTAATGGTAACATATGCCATTTCGGATTTCTGATTATCTGTATACCCAGTTATATTTATTGCTGTATATTGTCATCCTCTAAACATCCTCTGTTGGCTTACAACCTAAAATGCATTGGCTCTGTAGGTAGTATAGATTATGTGAAAATATAGTTCTCAGCATCAGAAGCCTGCGTTAGATTTTCAGTGATGAAATATAGCCTTCAAGTCTGTTAACAGAAATGGGAATCCCATGACTACCTCACCACACTCCTTGCTGAAAATACTACTGTTCCTGAGGGGGGTGGGTCATTGACCTTTACATCCATTATAGAGGTATGGGAGGAGCAGGGAGGAAGAAGTACCTTAAGTAATAGGTTAGCCACAGAGAGACAAAAGAATAATCAGAGCACTTAAAAGCTGGAGGAAGCTTATGAAAGAATGGGGAAGTGAGCTTCTTGTAACAGGGATCCCTGCTGTTCTCTATTTTCAGTGCGGCAAAGCAAACCAGGCCCCTATGGACTCTAAAGAATGAATTATGGACCTGAATAGTAATGTGGAGTGCTAATGATTTCATCAGTGACCATGGCCTTTGTCATTCCGTTTTGGGTGTATGTGTGTCTGTGTGTGTGCATTTGGGCCAATTAACTTATTAAATAACTTATTTGACTTAAAAAATAAATTGTAGTTTTTCAAGAATAATTGTTATTATGAATTTGGCAGTGTGGGAAATGCACGTTATATGTTTCTACAATCATACTGACTGAACAAACAAATAAGTTACATCATTTTTTTGTGTGTTTAGTCCCATGTACATACTGCTTTCAGCCTAGTCCTTTTTCTGTCAGTCTTTTAGATCTTTCTCCAAATTATTCTATCAAAAACTGAAATTTTCAAGTTTTTTCTCTGAATTGTTTTCCCATTTTCTCCCATCATCCTTTAATTCATTCTCATGCATTAGTTTTTATAACCTTCTAGAGGCAATCAGATTTCCTTTTGTTTGTATTTACATTTTTTTCAGAAATCTAGATTTTAATCTTTATATTTGTGAGTTTTATTAAGTGTCTGTTGTGGCAGTAATGATTTATAATAGACTCCCAGTTGTCAATAGAGATGTTATACCACTATTAAGTCTAAAAAATATAATAATGAAATGAATATTTCTTCTAGACATGTATTTATAGTTCCTCCAGACCAGTATCTAAGACTTAATCCAAAGTTCAGTTAGTTTTAGAAGAGACATTTTACATCTTTCCATACTTCCTCATCTAAAATATTCCTGAACAGTTTATATGCTTTTCATGCTCTCTTTCTCCCAACTGTACATTTATGACATTAATGTTCTTAGAGTTTAGTGTTTCATTAGTTTTCTGGAATCTCATGGTTTTCTCAAACCTAATTTTGATTTCATACTACTAGCTTTAAACTTCTTTAAGATTCTCTCAAGGGATCCTTGAGGGAGTTGGACTTGTTCTTGAGGCACTCAAGAATGATTATTCAATCTGTTCTTAAGTATGTGATGTGGGTCAGCATTTCATTGAAGACAAATGAAATATCTCTTAGTTTAAGGTGAAAGTCACCTCATTCTCTTCATACTCTGCTAAATACCAAGCTACGAACAACCACAGACCACACGTAGATGGAGATACGATGCTATGCTATGCTAGGCTTCACTACACTACACTGCACTACTTTACACTAAGTGAAAAGTGCAAGGATGGGCTACTGTCCTCAATTTATATGAAGATTTGTGTGAAAGAAATGTACCTCGAAGAGGTGGAGATCCTCCAAAAACCCTCTTCTGCCTAAGGGTGCCCTTTGCTATTGACATTAATTAGCAACTTTGAGCTAGTTTTATGCTGCCCAAAATGAAGTGGAGAATTAATAATTTTCTCTAAATCTGAATTCTCTTCTAGATCATTTGGGACATCAATCTATTTTTTTATTCTTCTACCTAGAGCATGGCCCTTGTGCAAGTGACAGAATTTATATTTCTGTTAAGCTTGAGACTTCTAAGAAATCCCCTTTCTTTTCTACAAAGGGACAATTTAAGATCTCTCACTGAGACTTCCCACGTTGTCTTATGTGCTGAATACTGCTTGCTGAGTTTAGATTGCCAATTTCTGTCTAATGGTTTTATCTTCTAGAAATCTCAAAAGCAAATAATTCTGTTGCCATTTTTCTCAAGGTGTGTATATGCCTTTCAAATATTTGGTTGGAAACAGAAGACTGTTCCTGTCTTGCTCATCTGGGTAAAACTCATTTACTGTTTTTCCTTTTAAACTGTTAGCTCAAGTGACCTTACACACGAGTCCCAGCTGTGCATTAGCATTGCTTGGGGATGTGTTTGTATCTTTTGTCTAAAAATACCCAGCCGGTAGAATTCATGATCCATGAAAGCTAATTGAAACAATTTCTCTTCAAGTTTTGGCAAGCGAAGCATGCATTATAAGCATTAATATCTATAAATTGAATTGTTAATGAATCTAGACACTAATAATGAATGCAATTTTGCAGGCTTAACTAGAAACACTAAAATTATCAGGATCTGGAGCAGAATTTTCAATCATTTTTACTTATTAAATAGCAAAGCTATGCTTTTAATAAGCTAATCATTTTTATTTGACCCCATAGGAGTAGCTCAGTTGATTAGAAACAGGTTTCTAAGTGCAAAACAATGTTGTTTTTCTCTTACTGTTTTAACCGCCAAAGCACTGAAATTTTAAGATGGATATTTGATCTCACAGTCTGTGTCTTCTAATCACATCTGTACATACATTTCAATGCTTTATGAAATATTTACTTACTCCATTTCTCCTACATTAAGCTGTATGTTTGTGTGTATGCATATGTGTGTGTGTATGTGCACATGTGCATCCTCTTCAGTTTTTAAAGTCACTGTCACAATTGGTTTAAACAAATGGTCTCATTTTACACGAAAACATTTGAGAAGAAGATTGCATTATTAAGGTGTAATACAATTTTGAGCGTAATGGTTGCCTGATAGATTTATTATTTTCAGAGCCTTTGATATATATATATATATTTGCATTTGAATATCATCTCCTAAAACTTTTGCATAGACCCAGTTTAAATAGCAGCAAAATCTAGTATTGGGTTGGCCAAAAAGTTTGTTCAGTTTTAAGTAAAAATAAAACCTTTTTCATTTTCTCCAAGAATTTATTGAACAATGTAGTCACTAACCGAATGAACTTTTTGGCCAACCCAATACATAATGTTAAACAACAATGGAGTGTTTTTCCCCTAGTGCTTGAGTGACTTGAGATAGTAAGTCATGCACTGAAGGGTACATTTAGTGCCTTTCAGTAGCTATATACCAAATAGTTACCAAGTGGCCTGAAAGAGTTAACGCACCTTTCTGTGTCCTTTCGCTTACTACCAAGGAATGACTTAACCACTAGGAAGAATGAAATGGTACTAACTAGGAATATGTGACATCTCTCTCTATATTCTCATGGAGGTGACTGAAACTGGAAGTCAAAGTACCTTTTCTGATTGCTTCTTTCCCTACAAATCTTAAGGATATTGACCACTGCTTTGGCTTGAACTAAAGAAAACTACGATCATAGATTATGATCCTTTGTATTTCTATGGTGTCAGCTGTAACATCTCCTTTTTCATTTCTAATTTTACTGATTTGAGTCCTCTCCCTTTTTTTCTTGATGAGTCTGGCTAAAGGTTTATCAATTTTGTTTATCTGCTCAAAGAACCAGCTTTTAGTTTTATTGATCTTTGCTACTGTTTTCTTCGTTTCTATTTAATTTATTTCCACTATGATCTTTATGATTTCTTTCCTTCTACTCACTTTGGGTTTTGTACATGTATACAATGGAATATTACTCAGCCATAAAAAGGAATGAAGTTGGGTCATTTGTAGAGAAGTGGATGGACCTAGAGAGTCATACAGAGTGAACTAAGTCAGAAAGAGAAAAGCAAATATAGTATATTAACGCATATATGTGAAATCTAGAAAAATGGTATAGGTGATCTTATTTGCAAAGCAGATATAGAAACACAGACGTAGAAAACAAATATATGGATACCAAGGGGGAAAGGGGTGGGGTGGGAGGAATTGGGAGACTGGGATTGACACATATACATTATTGATACTATGTATAAAATAGACAACTGATGGGAACTTACTGTATAGTACAGGGAACTCTACCTCATGCACTGTGGTAACCTAAATGGGAGGGAAGTCCAAAAGGGAGGGGATATCTGTATGCATATGGCTGATTCATTTTGTTGTGTAGTGGAGAAAGCAACCATACTCCAATAAAAATTAATTAAAAAAAAAAAAGAAAGAAAAGAATACTAAGAAGCCAAAGTGTAGAAGTTGAGTCTGATAGTAATTTTTGCTTCAGAGTTTATAGGTTGGAATTTTTGTGTAAAGGTAGCCCGGAAGGGTTATTAGGATTCTTCGGTATTGTTTTTTTTTTTTTTTTTTTTTTTCTTCAGCATGTTGCATATTCCTTTTTACTACCAGGTCTAAGAATGTATAACCAATGTATATCATACATATTTTCTCAGGAATGTAGTGTGTATTGTATTATCATTTATGAAATTGTTTTCAGGATTTGTCAGCCATCATAGATGTGATAATTACAGGCATGCACTTTTTTCCCCCTGATGACTATTTTCTTTAGTTAACTAAAGCTTATACCTTAATTCTTATATACATGTCTTCATCAAAATGGAAATCGAATAGTCTTAGAGCATTTTGTACCACTCTTCCCAAAAGCTGATGATCAGTCTACATGTATGTGACTGAATCAGCCCAAGAAAATCTTCCTAGCCACAAAGCCCAAGAAAAAAACAAACAGCAAAACAAAATCCTTCCTCAAAGGACTGTTTAGAGAACACTCATTTCTTAGTTAATAAGCTTTTAGTACTTTCTGGCATTTTGATCAATATTTTAAAATGTTTTTATTGAATTCAGTCTTTCTTTTCCTGTTAGAAATAAAATTTGGATGGACTATATTTTACATATCAGTAAATCTTGATTAAATGATTCCCTGGATTATAATCCTGCCTGGATTTGACTATCTTAATAAATTAATAAAAATTTCTAAGAACATGTAATTTTAAAACTGTATAGACCAATCTAAGTTCTGATATCAAAATCTTCTCCAGAATTGCCTAAGTCATTTCGCAACCATTTGACATGGCCACTTGCAGCACAGAAATAATACATGCTCCTGAATAAGCAAGAGTTTTTGCCTATTCAAAACTTCTTGCTATTATCTGGTCAATTTCATGGAAATGAATTCCACAGACAAGTCTTAATAGTTAAGATCAACCTATTATAAGTGATTATACTTAGAGCAGAGTAGGAATCTTCTACTTTTCTTTCTTATCCAAATATTTGAAAAAATTTTCTACATCAGTTCAGTTTTCTTGAAGTTTTTACAGTATCCTGGTCATGTGATAGTTTACATTAGAAACATGACTTAAAATCTTTAAAATAAAATTTATTTCTATTTTTAGTTAGAAGGAAATGTGCTGACATTATCACTGCAGTATTTGATTTTTACACTAGCTCTGTTTCTCAAAAATGTTTCTTTTAATATCTGTGGTGTTATAAATAGAAGGACCAAACTCTGTGTTATACTGAATGACATACCTCATTCCAAGATAGAGCGGGGTTCAAAGGGTGTCTCTAACACAAACATTTTCTCTTCTTATAAGTGCTTTTGGAAGATAGCATTCTATAAAAGATAATAAAAACAGTAAGTCAAACTTGAACATAAGAATAATTCTTATTGCAAGCTTACTTCTTAAAATATCATCATCTTCATCTTAAAATGTATCCTCATTGTCATTATCTTAAACTATTCCTCTCCGTTAAAATAGTAGGACTTGAGGCTTTGTAATGTTAAAAATCTATTCTGCAGTGCTTATTTTAAAAATACAATGTTAACAGAGTGATTTTAAACCAAATCCGGAGCTATATCTAAAGGTTATGGTCTTACATGACCAAGAACCAGAATTCTCTTTAGATCCTCAGGCCTATGCTTTTCACAGTATCTTTCCATGACTTACATAAGATAAGAAACCAATAGGGACACTTACACATTGCTTATGTGAGGAATCCAGGAAAACAAACACATACAAGAATGGGTAAATTATGAGACTTGGAAATTATGATTACTTGTTAATACTATCCTATTTTTAGAAGTTAACTTAGAAGTACCTTGGGGACATTATGTTCCTTATGACACATTTTACTGTTGTTGTGACCACCCATTGGTTATATTATAGTACAAGCTTTAATGTGGGTTCTAAAACTATATCAGTTACAACTTTATCTTAACTACAGTAGATTAATCCAATATTTTCTCCAATTTCCCATATTATTTCCTTATTTTCAAATAAGTAGTTCAGGGCTTCCCTGGTGACGCAGTGGATAAGAATCTGCCTGCCAATGCAGGGGACATAGGTTCGATCCCTGTTCTGGGAAGATCCCACATGCCGCGGAGCAACTAAGCCCATGCACCACAATTACTGAGCCTGCGCTCTAGAGCCCGCGAGCCACAACTACGGAAGCCCACGGGCCTAGAGCCCATGCTCCGCAACAAGAGAAGCCACTGCAGTGAGAAGCTTGTGCACCGCAGTGAAGAGTAGCCCCCCACCTGCCGCAACAAGAGAAAGCCCACATGCAGCAACAAAGACCCAACAGAGCCAAAAAAATTTTTTTAATTAAAAAAAAAAATCAAATAAGTAGTCCAGAAGTAGGCAGTTCAGAGCTGGTTCGTCTACTTGAGGAAGTCATCAAAGACCCAGGTTCCTTCTGGTAATTTCCTGTTCTTCCATAGTTAGTGTGCAGCTTTTGTTTTTCCAGTCAAAATGCTTGTTCTGACTGCAGGCATCCCATGTAGATACTTGTATCTACATCCCAAGTAAGGAGAAAGGAGAAATAACAAAGGGCAAAGTTTATCTTGCTAGCCTTGTGTTTATCAAGAAAGTGAAACTGTCCTCAGGGACTTTCTTTTATATCTCATTGGCTAGTACTGTCACATGATCATGCCTAGTTGTGAGGGAATCTGAGTAGGTGAGTACTTTTTTTATTGAAGTATAGTTGATTTACAATATTATATAAGTTTCAGGTATATAACATAGTCACAGTTTTTAATGATTATACTGCATTTATAATTATTATAAAATATTGTCCATATCCCTTGTACTGTACAATATATCCTTGTAGCTTATTTATTTTATACATAATAGTTTGTACCTTTTAATCCTCTATCCCTATCTTGCTCCTCCCCACTTCCCTTTCCCCACTGGTAACCACTCGTTTGTTTTCTATATCTGCGAGTCTCATTTTTGTTGTATTCACTAGCTTGGTTTTTTTTTCAGATTCCACATACAAGTGATAACATATAGTATTTGTCTTTCTCTGTCTGAGTTCTTTCACTAAGCATAATACCCTCCAAGTCTATCCATGTTGTTGCAAATGGCAAAATTTCATTCTTTTTTATGGCTGAGTAGTATTCCATAGTGTAGTGTGTGTGTGTGTGTGTGTGTGTATGTGTGTGTGTGTATACACATACATACCTATGGAAGGTGAGTATTTTTTAAAAATTGTTTCTTCTGTTTTTTTTTAATAGCCAATACAGTCTCAAACTTAAAACATCAAAGTATAGAAGGGTATATTAGTGAGAATCTCCCTTTCATATCACACCTCCTTCATCCTTCCACTTTCATGTACTGCCCCCCCACACCCCCCACCCAAGAAACAGGTAACCACTGGTTTAGTCTCTTTTTTATCCTTCTAGAAATTTTTTAAATGTATATGATTCAAATATGTGTTCTTTTCTCCCCCCTTTTTTAAATATCGTAAGTGGTGCATGAGATAAGTATCTTTAACTGGTCACATAGCTGCCTCAACCAAACTAAACTAAAAAACAAACCAGGATTCTTTTAATAAGGAGGGAAGGAGAGTAAAAAACATCTTCCTTGGACTGTTTTATTTATTTATTTTTATCTGAGTTGAGTCCAGTATTATACAGATAGCTGTGAAACTATGGATTCTATTTAGCGACTGACAAAGGCATAAGTGTTCTTCAGAACAGGTACCTGTATCATCTGTGTAGCACAACCCTGTATAGAGGAGTTGATCAATAAATGTATAATATAGAGCTCATGATGTCCTTTACCCCATAACTGCTCATCTTCAACGCAATTAATGAAACTAACATTTGGTAAATTTTTCAGACCAGAAACTAAGTGGTCATTCATTTTTCTCCAGCCTCCAGATGCCTCTCCTTCTCTTGTATGCCACATCCATTCAGTCAGTCAGTCAGTCAGTCAGTCCTGCTGATTCTACCTTCAAAAGATATCCCAACCCCTCGACCACCTCTATCCTGAACCTGACCACTGTACCTGTCTCCCTACTTCCCTTCTTGCCCTCTACAATCCATATAATAAACTAAGTGACCTTAAAAATAAATCATTTTCCTGCATAAACCTTTCCAAAGGCTTTCAACTGTAATTAGAATGAAATCCAAAGACTATTCTGAGGCCCATGAAGCCCTAGGTGATAGGGTGTTTGTCTACCTCTTCTTTGTCTCCTCCTACTCCTGCCTCAGTGTCATTGTATTCTCAGTTTTGCATAGTATGCTCTTGTCCCAGCTGCATGCAGGGCTCTTTATTTGGACTCAGCTTACATGGCACCCCCTGTTGACCACTTTTTAATCATCTATACAACCCTTCTTCCTTGTACTCCAACATTTCGTGTTTCATTCCTCTGTTTTATTTTCCTCATAACACAACTATCTAAATATTATTATTTGTGTACTTGTTAATTCTCTGGCTTTTCCCACTAAAGTATAAGTTTCATGAGTGCAGGGACTTTGTATTGTTTATTTATTCATTCAGCAAAATGTTTGTTGAGTACCTGTCATGTGCCAGATCCTTTGCCATGCAGGGATGATAACAATAAACAAAATGGACAAAAATTACTTCCTTCATAGAACTTTTATTTGTGTGCATATGTGCATGTACGTTTCTGTATGCCGGAGGATAGACAATAAACAGATAAATAAAATATATAGTAGTTTAAACTTAAGTACTTCTATGAAGAAAAATAAATAAGGAAAGGGGATGAGGATCATCTGGATGTTGGCAGTTGTTTTCACTTTCTCTTTGCTATTTTCACACTAATGATTGTACCAAACCACCTAAAAATCAGTGGCCTTTCAACACCAGACATATCTGTGGGTTTCCTGAGGTTGAAATAATCCAGGCTAGACTTGGCTCCAGTTTATGGCTCAGTTTCAGGTATGTTCCATGTGTCTCCCATTTTTCTGGCACCGGTGGAATACCAAATCATGTTATCCTCCATGGCAAAAAGCAGGAGTATAAGAGCCCAAGCCTAGTAGTACAGACCATTTTAAGTCTGCTTGAATCATGTCCAGTAACTTCCCAGTGGCAATAGCAAATCACATGGTCAAGTCTAAAGTCTGGGGGCAAGGCTGTACATCTTGGCCACCATAAAGCCAGAGTGTGGATATGTAATGCTACTACAGAGGAGTGAAAAATTGAGACTGATAATGTAATCTAATGTAAGGTCAGGGAAATCCTTGCTGTCATTTGAGTAAAGTGAGAGGTGAAGGAGGGAATCATGTGGCTATCTGGGTGATTGAGGCAGAGAGAACAGCAAACACAAAATTCTAAGGTGAGAATACTCCTGTCCTGTTAGAGGAACAGCAAGAAGGCCAGTGTAAGCAGAGCAGAGTGAGAGTGAGAATAATGGAGAGATCAGAGAGATTGTGGAGGATGGTGGGAAGGTAGGCTTGTATATCATGGTAAAGACTTGGGCTTTTCTCAGAACGAGATGAGAAGCCTAAGAGGGTTTGAGCAGAAGCATAACATGATCTGACCAGCGCAGAGCCTGGCATGTGATGATTGCCCAGTATATATTTGTTAAGTGAATGCATGGTGATGACACTTATTCTGACTTAAGTAAGCCTTCCAAAAATAATGAAAGAGAGAAATACTTAGAGAGTGAATGGAGTAAAATAACCAAAGGCTTAGAAATGATAGTTATTAACAATCAAATAGAAATGACTCACAAAAAGGGGAGATCCTGGTGAGACAGGAGTAAGGTATTGCTTGCCAAGTGAAAGCCATTTGGTGGAATCTTTTCAACCCAAAGAAAAGCCCATTGTGTTTGAAATTGAGCTAGTTATCCAAAAAGTACAAGACTGAACTTGGTGGCCATCCTTTTGGGATTCTGAAGGGGTCAGAGATTCCATCATTGTAAAATGATAGGAAGGAGGTGATTTTAGATGGAAGCAATTCACTGCAAATTAGCATATAGTAAGCACTTAAATACTTACAGAACTAAGAATATAATTGAATTGCAACAGTTTTTTGGCTGTGACCCAAAGAAATCAAGCAAGCCTTAATTCTGTTCTATGGCTACTGTTAATATAAGAGACTAAAAGAAACTTGTCAACTTTATTAATCCAGGATATTAGTTCTCTTCCTGGCCTAGTGGGCTAGCTGTCTCCAAAACAGTTTTATTCCTTTACCTTTCTGTCTTCTGTCTGATAGCATTTCTACAGAAGAATATTATAAAAAGATAGAAGTTGTTTTACAAATACATAACATACTTAATTTCTGGTTGAATATCCAAACTAGCCATCCATGAAAAATTTTCTTGAACAATATGAAGATTATCTTTCTGAATATCTTTCGCTTAAGACTTGTAACAAAAGTCCAACTGGTCTGAAAATCACACTTGTCTTTCTTTTTAGCCCCTGTATTGCTCTTCTGTTGTTGATCTATTAAAGATGACAGTTAGTCAACAAAGACAAAAAAAGTAAATTATATTCCTTTGATGTCATGAGTGTTCTTTAGTCATTATTTTTAGTTTTAAGGGGACCTTTGGTTCATATTCAAACCCAGTCTGGCTTCAGCGTCTGTACTCTATATAGTATACCCTGTACTGTCTCATCATACAAGTTTTTAAACACATTCTTATTGTTATTATACTTACTAATTTTACAATCAGTTATTACTGATATTCACTACCCTGCTGTGAATATCCTTGCTCATTTTTGCTTTGTTCACTGCTTCCTCTTGGGTTTGATTTTCTTCCTGTTTAAGTACATCTTTAGTATTGCTTTCAATAAAGGCTGCAGATAGTAAAATTTCTTTATAAAAAAATTTCTTTATATTACTTTATAAAAAGTTTTTATATGTCTGAAACTATTTTTTTTCACCCTCTCTCTTATGCAATAGAATTCTAAGTTTACAGTTATTTTTTGCTCCACATTTTGGTAATATTTTCTGTTACTACTGATGAGAAGTCTGCTGTCAATCTGATTGTCCTTTGTAGACAGTGTATTTCTAGAAGGCATCTTTTATGTTTTTCTCTTTTTCCCTTAATGCTCTGTGGTTTCATTATAATGTGGGTCAGAGTGTGATTATTTTTTTTAACTTCCAAATGATGCCTGCTGGGCCTTTGTAATCTGACGATTCATATTTTTCTGCATGTTTGGAAAATTCTCAGCCATTATCTGTTCAAATATTCTTTCTTTAGTTTTCCCTATTCTCTTCTCCTGGTGCTTTCTATATTAGAGCTCTGCATTTTATCCTCCATATCTACTGACTTTTCTTTCATATCCTCCATGTTTTTATTTCTCTTACTGCACTTTGGGGGATTTCTTTCCCCTTATTTTGAAATTCACTAATTCTCTCTTTAGCTTTGTCCAGGTAACTATTTACCCATTTAAATGGATTTTAAAATTACAACATCTGTTTTTCATGCCCAGACATTCATTTTAATATTTGCCTGTTTTATGATCTCTCATTCTTATTTTCTCAGTGGTCTTTTTCTTCCCAGTAACTCTTTGGATATTTATAATCTAAAGTTCCTTTGAAATGTTCAGCTACCACTGGTTCCTAGGATGAAATGTCTCTGTAAGTTATCTTTATTGATATCAGACATTTTTAAAAGTAGTTTTCATATAAAAGAGAAACGTGTGTGTGTGTAATAAAACATATATCCATGTACATACTACCCAGCTTGAGAAATAGAACACACCAGTATGTTAAAAGTGCCTATGTGTTGCTCCCTGTTTTATCCCACTTGCTTTCCTCAGAGTTAACCACCATCCTGAAATTTGTTTTAATGAGTCCCCTACTTTTCTTTATAGTTTTTCCAACTATATTTGGATTCCTAAATGACAGAGTCTTTAGTTTTGCTTGATATTGAACTCGATATGCATGGAACCATCTTGCATATATTCTTCTGTGCTTGTCTCTTTAATATATTTACAGTCATATTTGTAAATTTCAGTCATGGTAGTAAATATACCTATACTTTCATTTTCATTTCCACTGCCGTATAATATTTATCCGTTCCATTATTGATGGAAAGTTAGGCTCTTTAATGGTTTATGTTGCTATAAATAACGCTGCTAAGAAAATTTTGCATATGTGATATATACACACATCTAGGCTATATTCTCTAAGTTCTGTTCACTTGGGAATAGGATTACTGGGTTGGAGAATATGTGCATGTTCAGTTTTACTAGAAATTCCAAACTTATTTTCCAAAGTGCCTATAGTGGTTTTGTTTTCACTAACAATATGCATAAATTCCTCTTGCTTGACATTCTGGCAACACTGATATTTGTTAGGATTTTAAAATATTGTCATTATTTTATGGGTCTCATGGGTCTGAAGTGGTATCTTTTGGTTTTAATTTGCAGTTACATCATTAATAATAAGATTGTCATGTGTTGATGAACCATTTGTGTTTTCTCTTCTCTGATGGGCTCTTCTCTTTTGCAGATATTTCATTTCTGATTGATTTGTGGGGGTTATTTAAATAGTCTGCATATGACTTCTTTGTTGGATGTGTATGTATGCATATTACAGACATCTTTTCTTCGGTTATGGCTTATCTTTAAAAGCTTTTTTAATTGTGCCTTGTTTTACAAAAGTTCTTAATTTGCTGTGGTCCAATTATCAATCTTTGTTTTTTAAATGGTACTTTGGTCTTTTGATTAAGAAATCTTTCCCAGTGTAATATAAAAATTCTGTTACAAATTGTCTTCTAAAACTTTTGTAGTTTGTCTCTCACATTTAGGACTATAATCTACCTGGCAGTGATTTCAGTATATGGTGAGAAACAGGGAACCAGTTTAATCTTTTTCCATATTGAAACCCAACTGTCCCATTGTGAGACTGCTTAGTCTGACCTTTTCTCATTGATCATCAATGCCAGCTATGTTAAAAATGAAGTTTTCATAATCAGTGGGTCTATTTCTGAGTTCTCTCTTTTGTTTGTTGGTCCCTGTACTGTGACCACTGTGTGTTTATCTTGGCTTTAATAAGTGTTGGTGTTTGGAAGAGGATTTTTGGTAGGACAATCCCCCTAACTTGTTTTCATGAGTATATTGGCCATTCTTTGCTCTTTGCTTTTCCATGTATATTTTATCATCACTTATCAAATTCAAGGAAAAAGCTATTGAAATTTTTTACATTTATAGATTAACTTGGAGAGAATTACTCTCTTTAAAATATAGAACGAACCTTTCTTTCTTTATACATGCACTATTATCTCTCCTTTTTTTATATTGATATCTTACTGTCCTTTAATAAAGTCTTATAATTTTTTTTATAAATCTTATATATTTTGCTGTATTTATTACATATACCTCTTGTGTTGATATTGCCATTGGCTTATTTATTTTACTGGTAAATACTTTAAATATATAGGTAAGAATAGAGAATAATGTAATGAACACCTATGGACCTATTCCCAGCTTTGTAAAATATTACCACTATGGCTGATTTCCTGCTGCTGCTCTTTCTCCTCCAATTAAGCATTATAAATACAATTACTGTTCCCACTGTGATCCTCTCCTATCTCATTCTCTTCCCTCCCTCCTTCTCTAGTGTTTCACAAATCCAGTGTTTTCATTCTTATACATGTTTTTATATTTCCACTATATGTTTATGTATTTGTTAGCAATATAAAGTATTATTGTGTTTTATAATGTGAATGGCTCGATGTCCTTTATTAAAACAATAGTTTAATATTATTATATTAGTAGAGAGTAGTCTCTAAAGAAGGTCTTTCTACCTACAGTATTGGTAATTTGTATTTTGCTCCTAGGTTCTAGCTAAAACATTGCATCTTTGTAACTTATACTGTTTTCCTCTTTGAGAAACCTCTAGAGAGAGGAAGGTATAACATTTTCAAATGAAGGAATATATTTGAGCATAATCATGTATGTTTCCCACAGACATTTCCATATCATATGAGAAATATTTGAGTTAATTATTTTAACTATAACTCAATGAGGTGAAATTTTGCTACCATTGCTTTTAGGCATTTTTAGCTCTTGCCTCATTCACCCGTAGCCCAATTTCTTAAACACTTGGCCAAAATAAGTAAATGATAGACAAATAAAATATAACGTAAATTATACATAGTATATTCCAAGTCCGCAGAACCAAGATCAGTCTGGTTTTATACATAAATTTTCTCTTTAGCTTTGACACTGAAGACAGAGAAGAAAGGCAAAAGTAGTCACTTTTTTGGTTGGATAATTGCTGATGACTGGAAGTAAATTGAAAATTTTTCTTTATTTATTTAGAAGTCTGGTTCAGCTTTCCCTGGTTGTGGATGTATCCTTTCCCAAAGTTTAAACAAATTCAAGTGATGTTTTGCCTACTTTGAGCTAAATATCAACCCATGTCCACGTTCAAGAAATGACACATGGATACATATTTGCTTTTTTTACCTACTAATGTAATGCTTATTTATATGACTATAGGGACTAATTACTGTCCTGCCTGAAAAGAGTATAATAGTTTACCCATGGTTGAAGGAAATAAATATGAGACTTAAATGGAGTACTTCAAGGAGAACTTAAGAATTCATAAGATAAATTTTAAATACTAAGACTTCTGTCACAACGCTTTTTCTGTATTAATGGTACTATTAGAACAAATGAATCAAACAAGGACTATTTATCTTATGGGTGATTTTAATAAGACAAGTTTAGGTCCTTTATACAAAGACTCATCAAGATGGTAAGTCAGTTTTTGTAGCCTTTTATAAAATATGCTGCCATAAGAGTGATAGAATTTATATTTCTATTTATTAAAATAGAAAAGATATTTAAACCACACCCCAAAAAAGTTAGTTTCATAGGATAGATCCCAGGCTAGGCCACAAAACAAGCCTAGTAAATTTAAGAAAACAAATCACATCAAGCACCTTTTCCAACTACAACGTTATGAGACTAGAAATCAACTAAAAGAAAAAAACTGCAAAAAACACAAACACATGGAGGCTAAATAATATATTACTAAACAACCAGTGAATCGCTGAATAAATCAAAGAGGAAATCAAAAAATACCCAGAGACGAATGAAAACAAAAACACAATGATCCAAAACCTATGGGACTCAGAAAAAGCAGTTCTAAGAGGGAAGTTTATAGTGATACAAGCTTACCTCAGAAAACAAGAAAAATCTCAAATAAACAATCTAAACTTACCCCTAAAGGAACTACAGAAACTACAAACAAAACCCAAAGTTAGTAAAAGGAAAGAAATCATAAAGATCAGAGCAGAAATAAATGAAACAGATTTTTAAAAAACAGTAAAAAAGATAAATGAAACTAAAATCTGGTTCTTTGAAAAGATAAACAAAATTGATAAACCCTTACAGACTCATCAAGGAAAAACAAGGAAAAGGCCCAAATCAATGAAATCAGAAGTGAAAAAGGAGACGTTAGAACCAACACCACAGAAATACAAAAGATTGCTTTTGTATTTCATTTTTTTGTATTAAGAGACTACTATGAACTATTTTGTATTAAGAGACTACTATGAACAACTATATGCCATTAAAATGGACAACCTAGAAGAAATGGACAAATTCTTAGAAATGTACAATCTCCTAAGACTGAACCAGGAAGAAATAGAAGTAATGAAAAGTCCAATTACCAGTAATGAAATTGATTCAGTAATTTTAAAACTCCCAAGAAACAAGAGTCCAGGACCAGAAGGCTTCACAGGTGAATTCTACCAAACATTTAGAGAAGAATTAAGACCTATTCTAATCAAACTATTCCAAAAAATTGCAGAGGAAGGAACACTTCTGAACTCATTCTGTGAGGCCAGTATCATCCTGATATCAAAACCAGACAAAGATATCACAAAAAAAGAAAATTACAGACCAATATCACTGATGAACATAGATGTAAAAATCCTCAATAAAATATTAGCAATCCAAAGCCAACAATACATTAAAAGGATCACACACCATGATCAAATGTGATTTATCCCAGGGATGCAAGGATTTCTCAGTATCTGCAAATCAGTCAAGTATGACACACCACATTAACAACAATAAAAGAAGAATAAAACGATATGATCATCTCAATAGATGCAGAAAAAACTTTTGACAAAATTCAACATGCATTTATGATAAAAACTCTCCAGGAAGTGGGCATAGAGGGAACATACCTCAATGTAATAAGGGCCATATATGGCAAACCCATAGCTAACAACATACTCAAAGGTGAAAAGCTGAAAGCATTTCCTATAAGATCAGGAACAAGACAAGGATGCCCACTCTTGCCACTTTTGTTCAACATAGTATTGGAAGTCCTAGCCGTGGCAATCAGAGAAGAAAAATAAAAGGAATCCAAATTGGAAAGGAAGAAGTAAAACTGTCACTGTTTGCATATGATATGATACTATACATAGAAAATCCTAAAGGCACTACCAGAAAACTACTAGAGCTCATCAACGAATTTGGTAAATTTGCAGGATACAGATTAGTATATGGAAATATGTTGCATTTCTATACACTAACAATCAACTATCAGAAAGAGAAATTAAGGAAAATCCCATCTACCATCACATCAAAAAGAATAAGATACTTAGGAATAAAATTACCTAATGAGGTAAAAGACCTATACTTGAAAAACTAAGACACTGGTGAAAGAAATTGAAGACGACACAAACAGATGGAACGATATACCATGTTCTTGGGTTGGAAGAATCAATATTGTTAAAATGACCAAACTACCCAAGGCAATCTACAGATTCATTGCAATCCCTATCAAAATACCAATGGCACTTTTCACAGAACTGGAACAAATAATTTTTTAAAAATTTGTATGGAAACGCAAGAGACCCTGAATAGCCAAAACAATCTTTAGAAAGAAGAATGGAGCTGGAGGGATCATGTCCTCTGACTTCAGACTATACTACAAAGCTACAGTAATCAAAACAGCATGGAACTGGCACAAAAACAGACACATAGATCAATGGAACAGAATAGAGAGCCCAGAAATAAACCCACACTGTTATGGTCAATTAATCTATGATGAAGGAGACAAGAATATACAATGGAGAAGAGACAGTCTCTTCAATAAGTGGTGCTGGGAAAGCTGGACAGCTACATGGAAAAGAATGAAATTAGAACATTCTTTAACACCATATTAAAAAAAAAAAAAAAGCCCTCCAAATGGATTAAAGAACTAAATGTGAGACTGGAAACTAGAAAAGCCCTAGAGGAAAACAGGCAGAACACTCTTTGACATAAATCATATAAGTATTTTTTTGGATCCTTCTCCTAAAGCAAAGGAAATAAAAACAAAAATAAACAAATGGAACCTAATTGAACTTAAAAGCTCTTGCAAAGCAAAGGAAACCATTGACAAAACAAAAATACAACCTACCAAATGGGAGAAAACACTTGCAAATGAAATGACTGATAAGGGGTTAATATCCAAAATATATAAACAGCTCATACAACACAACATCAAAAAAACAACTTAATTGAAAAATGGGCAGAAGACCTGAATAGACATTTTTCCAAAGAGGACATGCGGATGGCCAACAGGCACATGAAAATATGCTTAACATCACTAATCATTAGGGAAATGCAGATCAAAACCACAATGAGATATCACCTCACACCTGTCAGAATGGCTATCATCAAAAAGAGTACAAATAACAAATGTTGGCAAGGATGTTGAGAAAAGGGAATCCTCATACACTCTTGGTGGGAATGTTAATTGGTACAGCCACTGTGGAAAATAATATGGAGGTTTCTCAAAAAACTAAAAATAGAACTACCATATGACCCAGCAGGTCTACTCCCGGGTATATATCTGAAGAAGACAAAAATGCTCTTTTGAAAAGATACATGCATCCCAATGCATTATTTGCAATTGCCAAGATAAGGAGGCAACCTAAGTGTCCATCAATAGATGAATATGGTAGAGAGGATGAGATATATATATACCGTGGACTACTACTCAGCCATAAAAAAAAGAATGAAATTTTTTTCATTGTGCAACAACATGGGTGGACTTGGAGGGCATTATGCTAAGTGAAATAAATCACACAAAGAAAGATAAATGCTGTATGATATCACTTATATGTAGAATCTAAAAAATGCAACAAACTAGTGAACATAACAAAAAAAAACATACTCACAGATACAGAGAACAAACTAGTGGTTACCAGTGGGGAGAGGGAAGGGGGAGGGGCAATATAGGGGTAGGAGACTAAGAGGTACAACTATTATGTATAAAATAAGGTACAAGGATATATTGTACAGCACAGGGAATATAGCCAATATTTTATAATAACTATAAATGGAGTATAACCTTTAAAAATTGTGAATCACTGTATTGTACACTTGTAACATATAATATTGTACCTCAACTATACTTCAGTTTAAAAAAGTTGTTTCAGAAGAAGGTAACAAAATCAGAGATGTGAAATTATTCTAGAAGATAAAGTAGAACCTGGCTGTTTAGAGAGCTATAAATAGAGTCACACTATTGTAGTTCTGAATACAGAGGGTAACTTTAATTTTAAATTCTGGAGAATTCAAACATTTTATGCAAGGAAAGGTCAATATTTTTATTTTACTTCCTGAAAATTGCTTTTATCTGGGTTCTTGACACAGTGAAAACACCACAATAACAAGTTCTGACTGCTAGCTTTCATGACTACACTGTGTATGTGGTCATGAAACAATTAGTATACCATTCCTTTTATTCTCCATCATAGATACAGAACAAAGGATACATGGCACCTTGGATGGAATCTGCAGCCTCAAAGAAAGATGCCTGAGTTTGGGTAACTTTATCAGTAAATAGAGACGCCTATTAGCTTGTCCATCTGTACCTTTTTAATCCCTTTAGGAATATAGCAAAGGAGTTGCCATGTTTGCTTTAGACACAACTGTAAGGGTAAAGAGAAAAAGGTCACAGAAGCTCTTTGATTTTTCTGGCTATCCTATCTAAACAATGGCCTGCTTCCTCAAAGGAGACTCCATATATATGAAAGCCAAACTGTAACCTATCAAGGACCTCTGACTTCAATCCTTCTTGCTTTTCTTCTTATTTGTTATTTCATGATATTGTCTACCTTTTTTTTTTTTTACTTAAATATTTTGAAGGGAATTCCCTGGCGGTCCAGTGGTTAGGACTCCATGCTCTCACTGCTGAGGGCCCAGGTTTGATCCCTGGTCAGGGAACTAAAATCCCATAAGCCACTCAGCACAGCCAAATATATATATATATTTTTTTTGAATAGGGAATGTTTCCACAGTATTAAATTCTAAAGGGGAAAACAATACTAAGTGAAATATAATACTACCCTTGTATCCAAACCACGTAGGCCTCTTCTCCAGAAGCAACCACTATCACCAGTTTCTGGTGTGTATTTCCAAGATGTTTTATGTGTATGTGAATATATAAAAATATACACTCATACACACATTTTTTAAAAAGTACACACCTACACATATTATAGTATTCCTTTTATATTGTTACGCACCTTGCCTTTTTAACTTGACATCTCAGATCATACCACAATAGTTCCTATAAAGTTGCTACATTAAAAAAGAAAATGAAGCATAGCATTTTGTTATATAGATGTCTTTATCTAACCAGTTCCTTCATTTCTGACATTTAAGTTGTTTTTAGGTTTCTTAAATTATGAATTCTGTTACAATGGCTATCACTACATGATAATGATTTTTATATACGTATATCTAGGAACTACAAGGTTTAAATGTATGTGCATTTTGCTGGTTTTCTCTTACTGCTATGTTTTTCTGTTTCAATGATGTCCACTCATATATTTATTATTTCCTCCTCTCTGCTTTCTTTGATTTAAATTTGTGTGCTTTTTTTTTCACTTTTTAAGATAGAAGCTTAGGTGATTGATTTTGAATTTTTTTTTCTAATTAAAGCATTTAGAGCTATGGATTGCCCTTCAAACACTGCTTTAGCTGCATCCTAAATTTTTCATATGTTGTGTTTTTATTATTATTTCAAAACATTTTATGATTTTCCTGTAATTTCTTATTTGACATATGTGTTATTTAGAAATATGTTGTTTTAATTGTCAACGCTTGGGGCTTTTTGAGATATCTTTGTGTGATTGCTTTCTAATTTGATTTGGTTTTGGTCACAACACAAACTGTATATTTTCAATCTTTTAAAATTTGTGACTTCTCAAAATTCTTTGAGACACAGCATATGAATTGTTGGATGTTCCTTCTGCACTTGAAAAGAATGTATATCCTGCAGTTTATGGGTTTACTCTTCTATAACAGTTAATTAGGTCAATTTGGTTTTTCAAGTTTTCTATTTCATTTGTTGTCTAATTTTCCTATCAAATACTAACAAAGGGATATTAAAATCTCTAATTATGATTGTGGGTTTGTCTATATCTTTATTTCTGTCAGTATTTAGAAATGTATTTTGAAGCTCTCTTAAGAGTTGGAAACATGTTTACCATTGTTATGTCATCTTAATGAATTGATCTTTTATTATTATGAAATGTCTTTCTTTATCTCTGATAATATTCCTTGTTCTGAAGTCTATTTTGTCTGATCTGAATATAACCAATTTGTAGCTTTCTTATGCTTAATGCTTGCATGGTATGTTTTTTTCTATTCTTTTACTGTTAATCTATCTGTATTTTTATGTTTAATGTGTGCTCCTTGTAAGTATTGGTCCTCGTGTTTTTTATTGTCAGACAGTTTCTGACTTTTAATGGGAATGTTTTGTCCACTTACATTTAATTTAACTTTGAATAAGCCTTTGCTTAAGCCTACCATCTTGCTATTTGTTTTCTTTTAAGACCTGCTTAAAAGGTCTTTTCTCTGTTGTTTTGTTTTGTTTTGTTTTTGCTACCTTCCCTGCCTTTTGAATTAATTCATAGTTTTTAATATATGATTTTTTCCCTCTTTCAGCTTATTAGCCATATCTTTTGTATTATTATTTTCAGTGTTTACTCTAGGGTTTATAATTTAATCTTTAGGTTATCACAATCTGCCTTCAAATAATATAGTACATCACATATAATTTTACACCCCCACCATTCTTTGTTTTTGTTAAATTTTATTTATATCATATTATAAATCAACTTTACAATGTTCAAAGAAATTAAGATACGAAAGAAAATATATTTTGTATTTACCCATACATTTTTCATTTCCAACGCTCTTCATTCTTTGTGTAGATCTGGTATTTTCCTTCAGCCTGAAGAACTTTCCTTAACATTTCTTATAGTGCAAGTCTTCTGAAAACAAATTCTCTGAGCTTTTGTTTGTCTGGGATATGAAATTCTTAGAAAAACATCTTAATCAAACTGGAGATTTTAGACAACACCCTTGATGCTTCTAGATAAACTACCCAGTTTACTTGTTTTCCTTTACCCCCCTTTCTTCCTAGCTCCCTTTGAAGCCAAATGTTTCATTTCTAAATTACAAGATGACTCTAACCATCAGATGATTTGGAAAATGAGTTTCATTAACTCTCTCCAGACTACTTCACTTCATAGCCTCTCTCCTCTTTTTATCATTCCTATTATTAGGAATATCAATCCATGTGAAATTCAATGTAGGTGACCTGCTTAAAAGGTCTCTAGTCTCATCAACTTTGAAGATTTGGTCTGGTAGACCCAGCCATCTCACGGCACTACAGTCTGCCCTCTGTATCTGTGGGTTCTGCATTAGTGGATTCAACCAACCACAGATAGAAAATATTCGAAAAAAAAATTCCAGAAAGCTCTACAAAGCAAAACTTAAATTTGCCACACACTGCAACTATGCAATACTATGCCATTTTATATGAGACTTGAGCATCCGTGGACTTTTGTATCTACGGGGGACCTGGAACCATACCCCCTTCCCCCGTGGATACTGAGGGATGACTGTATAGGCCTTTTTAAGAAAAGGGAACACTAGGGCATGAAAAGGCACTCTGTAAGACTAGTAGAAGTGTATTTTAAAATTTCCTGTAACATTGTCTGCAGTGATTAAAAGTTCTATTCTTGTACATGAGCAGTTGAGGCCTTAAAGGAAATTTAAGGGAGGAGTTTTCAAGTTACACAATATTCATTTTCCTATTTTACAGTTAATATCTTTTATCTCTTGCTGTCAAGAAATAACTTTAGCAGAAGTATGTACTAACCAATCTTATCTCCATCAGCTTTAGGAGACTGTTCTTCAACTGCCAGTCTTCTCTCACTGTATATTCAATCTATCAGCAAAAGCTGTCAGGTTTACCTCCAAAATATATCCCAAATCTGACCATTTTTCTTCACCTCTAGTGCCCTCCCTTAGTAAAAATATTTTGATCTCTTATCTAGACGTCTCTAACAGCCTCTTAACTTGTCTCTTTGCTTTTACTCTTACTTCCTAAAAGTCTATCTTTACACAGCAGCCAGAGTCATCCTTTTAAAATCAAAGTCAGATCATATTACTTACTTCTCTGCTCAAACCCCTTTAATGGTTTCCCTTCATGCTTAAAATAGCAGCCTGTCTTCATCATGGTGTACAGTGCTCTGCATAGTCTGGGTCTACCTCTCAATGCCCTGCCATTTTACCCCTCACTGATTCTGCTCCAGACACATTGGCTTTTCCTTGAACATGCTGAACATGCTGCATTTTCTGGGCTTTATTCTTATTGTTTCTTCTGTCTGAATGTTCTCCCAGGTATTCTCAAAGTTGGCATCCTCTATTTACTCAAGCCTCTTCTCAGAGCCATATCACAGAGCACTTCTCCCCACTGCCCCCTTGCTAGCATAGTTACCTATCTCTTTGTCCCTAATAAATGAAAGAGACATCAAGAACATGTCAGGCTAAGTGAGGATTTCCAGCAGAAGCCCCTTTCTGATCATGTATGAAGTGCACATATACATTTGTTGTGTGTGCGTTTTATGCTTCTTAAGGAATTAGTTCATTACCTAATGTACATTATGAATTATATTACTGACAAAATTACTAGAAAACGTAGCCAGTTATTAGGAAAGTTATCAGAAAACTTTATAACCTACCTATAGTGAATGTGTATCCCTGCAATATAGAATACATTATTTATGGTTTCATTGTTTCCACCCTTGTTTTTCCCTCTTTTGTTTCACATTTAATTTATGTTCTGCTGTTACATAATGTATTTTTTTTCCAGCTGTCTTAAATTCTTTCTGGAGCAAGGTAGAATATAAATAAATAAACCCAGATGTTATAACATTGCCCACAGAAATTTAAGTTGGTAGAAATGCCAAATAAAATAAGATGAGTTCTGTCTTCTGTATAGTCACTGCTTTTAGTTCAACAGAAAAAATACATAGGGACATTGATAAATTTTAATATATGAACTTATGGGAGAGAATTTGTTTTTTTTAGGGTAGGGAACATCTGTGGGATAGTGTGTCCAGCATATCTCTTCTGGAAATTTTTTCCCCATTCATATGTTTAACACGACTTTTGGTTCCGGATATGTACTTCAGGGATTATTTGCCCAAGCTTGGACACAGTTCCTTACCTACCAAGGCAAAGTTAATTTGTCCAGGGGTAGACACATGACTCATTAGTTAGGTCAATGAGAACCTTCCCTAATAATTTTGTGTTTAGGACTAAAACACTATGATTGAAGCTGTGAAATGTACAACTCCCTAGCTCTAGGCAGCCATGTTTCTCTTTATGTGGAAAAAGGCAGACTGCAGTGATGTTTGAAAACTAAGCTGGCCTGTGGAAATAGATATAAGAAAGAGCCTTTACAAGTTTCAACTGTATCTTTATCCTTCATTTTGTACTTCTTCCTTGTACAGTTTTGCTAAGCCAGTTCAAGATAGTTTTGGTCGCTTGTAACCAGAAGAGTCCTAACTGATAGAGTTAGTTATAGGCAAGGTGAGTAGTAGGAAGTACATGTGGGAAAAGAATCCATATCCTGGGAATTCCCCAGTGGTCCAGTGGTTAGGACTCCACATTCTCACTGCTGAGGACCCTGGTTCGGCCCCTGGTCAGGGAGCTAGGATCCCACAAGATGCACAACGCAGCCAAAACAAAAATGAATTCATATCCTTACCCTGAACTACCTGCACGTGAGAGTCTGCCCAAATATAGAAAGCTGTTATTCCTAGAATTAAATTGTGAAGGTATGCAAATTGATGAGTAGTTAAGAATATGTAACACTTCTCATTAAAACACTTTTCTCCAAACTTAGACTGTTTCAGGTTTTTTGTTTAATATTATTATTTCAGAATCTCATGCCTATGCTTTTATAGGCAGTAATGAAATCAGAGATAATATTAACATTAGGCTATATTTGGTCATTTCGATGAAAAAACCCTTGGAATAAAATGAAGTTTTGTGTAATGTACCTTGTATCATGTGACTGAATGTTAGCCAAGTCCCCAGGGACAAAGCTTTTATCACTGGCAGAGTGTAGCAGCAAAAACTTTCGTCTTATGTTGCAATCAGCACTTCGTGTTTAACGTTTTAAAATATTTGGCAAATACAACAGAAGAAAGGTTGTAGATGTTACCTTTAATTGAACTTTAAAAATTAATACAGTGAAACAGTGTTCTGATTTTTGCCCTTTGCCATTGACCATATCTGGTCTATCGAGAGTACTTTTCTCAGCTCTATTTTGTTCTTAATGAAGGTAGTGGTATTAAGAAGAAATTATTTGCTCTAAATGGTACTGTAATCAGTTGTATTTTTAGTGGGGTTTTTTCTGTGTATATAATCTATGTACAATAATATTTATATATAATGGTTCTTTATATACAAGAGGGATTATTCCAATAAACATAACCTCATTTCCACCAATAATCTCAATTTTCCCCCCCAAAGATGCTAGATGCCGAATAACTGGTTTAGTTTGTATCTGCTCTTCTGAAGCCCTTGCCAATTTCTAATGGATGTACGAATGAAACATCAAAACAGAGAACGCAAACTAGTCTAGATAACCTACAAAGCAAAAGTTAATTTTTCAGTTTTTTAATTAACTAAAGTCAAAACGCATATTTCCTCAAGCTTCAGAATTAGATTGATGCCATCACAAGGTAAAAGAGGGTCTTTCATGGGAACTAATGACTTTTGACTTCTCTGGGATTAATGTTCCAAGCCATCAATCTATGCCACAGCCAGCTCCATTGAGAAAGTTCTTCTACCCTTTAGGTGCTCTTATGATTTCTACCAAGACAGAAGTCTAGGAAATGAACCACTCTTTTCCCAGTATATCTGGACTAGGAATTTTTTGGCAGCACCAACAGAATCTGTGCAAAGATCTTTGTCTGCTGGTCAAGCCCTCTACACTTAACTGAATCCTCAACTTAAACAAGTCCTACTAAATTTGCATCTGTAACCTAGAGCACCTGGTGGGCATAATTATAAAAGTATAGAGTTTAGATTTAAGCAGAACTAAGTAAAAATCATTACTCCTCTCTTTAATAGCTATTTAACCTTGAGAAAATTATTTAGCTTCTTGGTCTTTTCTGATCTACCACAAAATGTTGTTATGAGATATTATATCCAAAGTATCTTCTATAGTACCAGCCATTTTTTGTTGCCCTAACGTTCCTTAATTCACCATGCTCCATATTTATATCTTCATTGTTCACGAGCCCAAATACTATCCCCTGTAAACTCCTTTCTTTTACCTTAAACTGTCATTCATGTAATGCTCTGTGCGTAGTCTTATGATCTTTCACTGCTTTTGCTCCTCCTCATCCCTTCCATTGTGCCTGGTGGAACTGGTCCTATGAGAAAAAATTACCTTAGGTCCTCAGGCTTTTCTCGGAATTATTCCAGTACTGGCTTCTATTTGGAGCTACACCAAGAATTTGACTACCCCTGAATACACTCTAGAGTGGAAACTCTTTGTCTTCTTCATTATATATCCATATGTCTGGGACATTGGTTACTCAGTATTGTTCAGGTTGTTTTTTGTTGCTTATAATTCATCATTCCTCTATTCTCTGCTAAAAATAATCTCCTATGGCACAACTGTCTGTCAACAATATGACTATCTTGCTTTCTTGTGGTCTTCTACCAATCTCCAAGTTACTTTTCCATTTTAATTAAAGGATTATGCCAGGATGGGAGTCCTTTTCCCTAATTTCATAGTATTCTGTGCTTGATGCCATCACTAGACTCAATGAAATGTTCTGTCTAATAACATAGTCACATAGTTTCTTGACATCCTTCTATATCTTGATGACTCTATCCCTGAAATCTTATCTGATATTGTACAAAATCTGGAGATATTGTATAAGAAGTGAATTATTTGCTACATGTATTCCATCTCAGTGTACCCAGGTGAAAGTCTTAACAGTTGCCCTGCACAACGTACCAGGAATCACTGATCACTAGTTTTGTCCTTATTGACAGACAGCCAGTCAGTGAGTGAATCAGCTCTAGAGTCTCATCCTTAGAGTATGCTTTGTAGGGCCACTTATGTCACCAATTCTCTTAGGTTGGGTCCCCTAGAAGCAGAGCTCAAGAAAGAGATTCTTGTGCAGTGATTTAGTAAGAGGCTACTCTTCAAAAGAAAATAAGGAAAGCAGGAATGGACAGAAGAAGAAGCTAGACAAAGATGTGGTTTCAGAAGTCTAGCTTCATTTTGACCCCATGGGGAGCTCTGGAGAATGAGTGGTACCCCAAAATTATCCTCTTATGGGACAACCCCTCTGTGGGACCAAGATGTGATGACTTGGCTTTTGTAGCCCTGTATTTGTTACTCAACTGTTGTGGGCCACCCCTAGGTAGTTGACTCATATCACAGATATACTGCATAAAGAGACTCTCATTAACAAAGGGTAAGATTGGCAATCACTAATTTTAATTAGGTTCCTAGTACTCCAATGTAGGATTATACCTATATTTTGTTTAGCAAGAGCCCTAATTATTAGACATTTTGATTGTTTTCATTTTTTCTGTTGTAAACCAGATGAAGATTAACATATTCTCTAAATAATTGAGCATGTGCAATTTTTTAAAAAGCAATAACAAGATAATTGGAAAAATATGAAAAAAACCTAGACTCATCAGCTTTTTATTGTGTAATACCTATATAATTTAAGGATGAAATTTGAGTTAAGTTTTGGTTTAAAAGATGAAAATATGTTAAAGTTGTTACATAGATATAGAGATGAGAAGTGGAAATTAAAATGGAACCAAAAACTATGCAAGGAAAATTTTGATAAGTAAGAAAGAGTAGAAGTTTACGTTTGTTAGAGAATAAATATAGTTCTTATTTTTAGGTACCTGCATACATTTGCTAATCTCTTAACAAATGTATTGACATATAAGACTTGGCTGGAAAGCAGGTTGAGAGATCCTCTTATTGATTTAAGCAGGTGAAATTGGACCTATATGCCATAATTAGACCATAATAAGTAATTTAAGAATGTGTATACACCCATAAATGAGAAAGAGGCAACACCAAAAAATGGTCCAAAAATACGTAAGTGAAGGGGAATGCATTGAAGAAGAAGAACAAGGAGAAGAAAAAAAGTTGTATGTAAAGCTAACACTAAGGATTTAGGTAAAGGGATAATTAAAGAAAAAAATGATTGCTTTCTTCCAAGATTATTGTGGACATATCACAAGATATTCATTATTCATGCAGGGAAAATGCAATATTTAGAAAAGAGAATAAATTAGTATAAGATGGAAATGGATAACTAAAATGCCTGAGATAGTTAATTCTTGAAAAAAATACATCTTAGCTATAAGGATACTTAGATAACTGTATAAACAAAAAACATAAATATTTTCATAAAATTCATAAAAGCAATTGCCCCTAAGAGAGAGAAAGAGGTGTGCAATTGGAAAGATGTATATAGATAGCTGCTAAGGTTACTGGGGATGGCATTTTTTAATCTGGGTGGTGGGTACACAGATGTTGTTTTTAATATTATGTTTTCAAAACACACTTAGAGAAGTCTGACATATTTCCTCATAAAAATAAAATTAAAAATATGTTTTAATACAGCAAAAAGAATTTTAAATAATCAATAAATTAAAAAGAAATTACAGAACTTCCCTGGTGGCACAGTGGTTAAGAATCCGCCTGCCAATGCAGGGGACACGGGTTCAACCCCTGGTCCGGGAAGATCCCACATGCTGCGGAGCAACTAAGCCCATGCGACACAACTACTGAGCCTGTGCCCTAGAGTCCGCACGCCACAACTACTGAAGCCTGCGCACTCTAGGGCCCGTGTGCCGCAACTGCTGAGCCCGCGTGCTGCAACTACTGAAGCCCACACGCCTAGAGCCCATGCTCCTCAACAAGAGAAGCCACTGCAATCAGAAGCCTGCACACCGCAACGACGTAGCCCCCGCTCGCAGCAACGAAGACCCAATGCAGCCAAAATAATTATTTTAATTAAAAAAATAAAAGAAATTACAGTTATAAATGTAAGGAGGAACAATAGTTTTGTTCAATTCACATGAACCATATTGATCTTGGTTCAACTTATCAATTCCAAAATACTTAAAATAGAAGCATTTTATTAATCTTTATTCATATAATATAACAACATTATCATGGTAAATTGGTATCTAAAATTTAAGCAATTCATTACACAACAACAGAATTTGGAATAAGATATCCTTGTAAGTTTACATCATGGATGTGAGAAAAGCAGAGTGAGGCTTCCATGCCATTAGACTGCATTTATTAAAAACATAGCAGTTGCAGGAGGATAGAAAATTGTCAGTAAAAGCATTGTTATTCTGCTGAGAAACAATCATAATAGTAATTTAGTGCTAATATTAAAAAAATAAAACCAGTGACCCTGAGCATGATTCTGTTTTTGTCCACCATCAGCCACTCCTAAAATAATGAAACAAATATTAAGTGGTAAAAAAGTGGTATGTTCTTAAGAATGCAGCAAGACTATAAACATTGAACAGCCTTAGAATCTAAAAAAATAAAGCATAGAAGAACTTTATTAATGATTTATAAGAGAGGATACATATCATGTTAATTAAATTTACAGATGATGCTAAATTGGATAGTGTTGAAAAAACCAGTGAGGGCAGATAAAAGGGACCTAAAGTGGTTAGAAATATGGGCAGGAAATGAAATGTGATTCAACCTGGAAAAATGTAGCTAATACATCTGGGGAAAAATAATCAGAAACACAGCCATTCAATTGGCAGGATATACAGTACTTGGAAAGCAGTAATACCAAGAGACTTTGAGATGATAGTGGGTAGCAAATTATATATGATCTAGTAATGTAATACGACAGTAAAATCAGTCAATGAGATTTTAGTCTGTATATGCAAAAGCTTCACATTGTATGGCTGGAAGATAAAAGTTATTTAAATGGTACTGCTGAGATCACAACGAGAATAGCAGGTTAGGGCATAAATACCTCAAATAAATAAATTGAGTAGTGTTCAAATTGGAAAATAAATATACAACGGGCTTCAGACTTTAACTTGTCGGAGAAGATTAAAATAACAAAACATACAAGATCTGTCTATCTCTGAGTCCAATTTTGATAACATTTCACAAATATTTGAAAGATGTAAACATCATGGAAACCAAGTCAGTTTGAAAGGTAGAATAAGGGGTTTATAGTCAAGTAATGGGATGAAATTAAGTAACGGAAATTTAAGACTGAATCGGGGATATGTTTCCTGACAGTGAAATCTATTAGTCTCTGGAATGGATTCCCTAGAGAGGTGAGGGGAAGTTCCATTGCTCTAGTCATTGGACTAGATCAAGGCTTGGACAACACATTATTTAAAAAAAAAAAAAAAGTAAAAACTAATTCAATCAGTTTGCATTGGCAGGACTGCTCACGAAAACAATGTTGGGTCTCATCCAATTGTCTTAGATGGCCTCAGACTTCTCTGACATGTTATGCCCTATCATTAAGGAGCTGCATGTTACTTTTTTAATGAATGATTTCTAAAAGACCAAATTCATATTTTCCAGCTCATGGACTTCAATTTCCTGGATAATTATTTTTTTCTTCCAAGTCATAGGAGTGCTAGAAAACACCCCTCCTTTTCCCTATTGATGAGCTTTGGCCTTAAATATTCCAAGCCTTTTGGAACAAATCAGGTGAGGTAGCTGAACTCTGAAGTCTCACTTATACCAGTGCATTGAAAACATATTTTTACTGCAGTTTCGCAACCACAAATATGCAGTATATAAAAATTCATTCACTTCCTTTTCTCGGTTAATCCACAGAGAGATTTTTACCAGATGGTGTCCTGGAGGTACTATTTACTTTTAGCAAGCAATATAACTGAGTTTGAAAAATATAAAGTATGCACTTCATCCCAACATTAAAACATTCTGTCAGTTGTACTTTTAAGTTATGTAGCCTAGTTTGTCTATAATTTTGTTCTGTGTCCCCACTGAGTGAAATGAATGTGGAAGAATTCTTTTAAATGATGATCAATTTTAAACCAAAGTGTGATTCTTCTAAGTAAAAACAAAAACAAATTAAAATTATGTACCAGACTTTGAGGTAAACTTTATATATATGCATATATTTATGTTTTAAGGTATGTATATACACTATATATTTTACATTATTAGTTCTTGTTATTATCTCTGTAGAAAGAAGTAAAGTAAACAGAGACTTTGTCCTTGAAGTGCTTAACAGAATAGCTGGAGAGAAATATGTGAGAAGCAAATATAGGTGTTATAGATAAATATTAGTAATTTCATAAAAGCATTTAAATGGAATTGTGCAAATTATGTAGAAGGTGACAAATAGATTTGATTCAGTGGGGGTGGAGAATCTGTTGAGGTTTAATAAGAAATGAGCTGGTGAAATGGGACTACAGAGTTGGAATAGACATAGTGTATTAGGGTTCTCCAGAGAAACAGAACTAATAGGATCGAGAGATAGAGAGAGAGGAAGGGATGAAGGGGGAGAGAGAAAGAAAGGAGGGAGGGAGGGAGAGGGAGAGAAAGGGAGGGAGGGAGGAAGGGAGGAAGGAAGGAAGGAAGACAAAGGGAAGGAGGAAGGGAAGGCAAGGGGAGGGAAGAAAGTGGAAGGGAAGGAGGTCTAGATCACCTATCTATCTATCTATCATGATTATGGAGGCTGGCGAGTCCAAAATCTGCAGAGTTGATGTTTTAGTTCAAAGGCCATCAGACAGGAAGACCAGATATTACAGTTTGGTCATAAGCCACAAGTATAAATAGAGACTACTAATTTGAGTTTAAAGCTATATATCAGTCTGGCGATTTAATAGTTGTTAAATGGAAATGGGGAAGTTGAGAAGATTATTTTGCTTTATTTGGTTTCCAAAAAAGATTTCTTTTGTCTACCTCTGAAAAACCAATTTTGAAAACCACAATTTTATTCCACTTTACTCTTAAATATATTAAAAATATTTTTGAGGGAAATAAATGATCAGTTCTGATTTTGGTATAATTAAAACATATGCAGTATAATATGTCATGTAGAGGTGAGTTACAAACGTTACATAAGTTCAGGTGAGTTGAAAACTGCCCGTTTTTTCTTCTTGACTGAGTAAATAGTGTTGCTCTAGGAAAGCAGCTCTTCTAACATCATAGAATTAGGATACTTATTTTTTAGTTTTGGGGTGTTTACATATTTTTTGTTATAAACAAAATTCAAAAGTCCCTAATCCAACTAGGTGAGAAAAAATAGCCCCACATAACTTAGAGATAAATCTTGACTTTAGAACAATTCACACTTCTAAACAACATGCCTTAAATTTAATCATAGAAGCAGAATTCACTTACATAAATAGAATTCATATGTTTGTATATTACTAACATAAGACAGTTGTGAGCAATTGTTGTATGGTAGCTTGCTGGGTAACAGACAGTTCAACTTGCAGAGTTTTTACTTAGCTGTATTTACTCTTTGTGTTGCCTTTTGCTGGAACTTCCAGCTTCTTCCATGAACCTGTAAGAGGTTCCTTAGATGCCAATATTAAGAAAGGGCAGGAGTTTGAGTGGGAGGAGTCTGAATCTCCACTCTGTTTAAACCAGGGCAACTCCAGATTATTTTTGCTTTATTGGGTTTTAGCACTGACATATGTGCATTACCAAATGTAAAATGGATGGCTAGTGGGAAGCTGCTGCATAGCATAGGGAGATCAAATCGATGTTTTGTGATGACCTAGAGAGATGCGATAGGGTGGGTGGGGATATGGGGATATATGTATACATATGGCTGATTCACTTTGCTGTACAGCAGAAACTAACACAACATTGTAAAGCAATTATACTCCAATAAAGATGTGGGAAAAAAAAAATCTCTTTTGTCCACTCCTAAAAAAAAAAGTTTTGAAAACCACAATTTTATTTCACTTTATTCTTAAATAATATAAAGCTCTGTTGATTTAAATAGTGTGGTAAGAATCTATGAGTAGACAAGCAAATTAATTGATTGCATAGAAAGTACAGAAATAGACTCAAATACATGTGGAAATTTAGCATATAATAAAGGTAATGTTTTGACTTAGTTTGAGAAGAGTAGATTATTCAATAATAAATGATGATGTGACAACTGGTTAGCCATTTGTATACACATAAAATGTTGACTTTTTGCCTCGTACCTTACAACAAAAGTTTCAGATTTAATATTGAAAAATAAAAACATAAAAGTATTAGCAAAAACCCTGGAAGAATTATTTTTTTTAATCACAGAGGTTTGAAGTTCTTTCTAAGTAGGACACAAACCTCAAAAGTCATAATGGAAAAGATTAATTAATTTGACTAAACAAAAATAAAAGAAAAAAATTCCACGTTAAAAAAAACACCAGAAGCAGAGTAAAAAGGCCAACTAAAAACTGGGGAAATGAATTTACAATTCTATGTTGCTGATAAAAGATAACCTTGATATATAAGGAGCTCTTACAAATCGATAATAGAAATACCAACAGTCTGATAAGAATGTATACAGACAGGTGATGAAAAAGGAAATATAGGGACTCCTAAAATTCTGAACAGATGAGAACTTTGAATTAAAACTACAAGAGGAGTCCTGCATCATTGTCTATAAATACCAAAAAGAGTGCAAACAAGATAAATGTCTACCAGGAGAGGACTATTTAAAGAAACTCTGATATAATTCTATGCATAATTCCTCATAAGTAGGGAAGTGTTGTCATTATAACAGAAGTCATGGTGATTCTAATGTGATTTTCATTAGCATGTTAATGCTTTGCGACAAGTAGTGGTGGTTTCAAGTGCTTTTTTATAAACGCTATCTCGCCCATTAATAATGACTGCGGCTTGAACGTTGCCTGGTAGCCCACAACCAGCCCTGACTGTTGAAGAGCCTACAGGCTGGAAGCTGGGAAGAGGAATGTCTTAGTTTGGGTTGCTCAGAAAAGACCCTGAGACAAGAATTAGAATAAAAGGATTTGAAGACTTTATTTCGGAGGTGATCCCTAGGGACACTGGTAGAGAAGTAGGGAAATAAGTAGTCAATAAAGGATGCGGTATCAAGTTAGAGGAGTCCTGTGTATAAATTCTGGGTAACAGTGGAATATAGTGCTTAAGAGTTATTCTCAAATATAGGTGTAGATTCACACTGAATCCCATCAGTCATTGGTAGAGAGCTTTAACTGTTTGTTTTGTTTTTGTTTTAATTCTTCTACCCTTCCAACCAGCTGTGTACAAGCTGTGTACATGAGGGCCTAGGGGAAAGCCTTCATGCTCTGTTAAGCCGTCTGCCAAGAGCAAGAAGGGGGGATGTTTGTGGGGAGGAAGGGGCAGGATGGTAGGAAGGGGGGATAATATCCACTTCTTTAGGCTGTAAGATGGGATGAAATCTGCCATGATAAGCTGCAAAACTGATTGCCAATGCCAAAAGGACTAGGAGAGAGGAAGCTGGCTTAGTCTTCAAGTCTGCAAACTCCTGTTCTTCAGGGTAATTCCTCACCAATATTTTTCTCAGCACCCTGATTTTGCAGAAACTCGGGTGTTTCAGAACTGTCGTAGCAGAAATACCTGTATTTATTACAGTCATTCAGCTTAGATGGAAAATGCAACTTCCTAGTTCAGGCAGAAATGCTTGTACTATGCAGCTATTCAAGTTTTTACATAGGTCAACCATATATGAACTATTGAAAACATCTCTAAGATAAATTAAGCAAACACACACACACACCCTGTGGAGTAAAACAGTTTGAAGAATGTATGTTTAAGAAACAGCTACTCCCCAAAGATTTATGCTACCCTTCCACAGAGTAAAGTTGACTAAGTGCCAAGCCAGGGACTAAATTTCCCAGCCTCTCTACATCTAAAAGGACCACATGATTCATATCCAGTAGAATATGTTCAGAGTGATCTGGTGACTTCTAGGCAAGATGGTTGAGAAGCAGTTATGTCTTCTCTTCTCTTTCATTTTCCCCTATTTGTTGTTGAAGTGAAGACTCTAAAGCCCTGAGCTGTGGCAGAACTTGGGCTCCTGAAGCACACATGGAAGCCTGCCCACTGAACATTGGACTGTCTGTGTGAACTAACCTTTTGTGTTAAACCACTGAGATTTCAGGGTTTAGTTATTGTGGCAGCTAGCTTTACCTTAGCCTAACAGTATGCTGCCATTTGAATGTATCTATAAAACTGAATACATAAATATATGCTTCCTTATGTATAGAGTGTGATTGAAGAAATACATAAGAAACTGAGAATGGTGGTTCACCCTGGGGGTGTTGATTTCAGTTTCAGCGTATGAGAGAGACTTACTTTTCATGTTCTGCCTTTTATACCATATTGTTTATATGTAATATCTAGACAAAAAATAAAGAAAAGATAAATATTTGAACTTAAAAAGAAAGGAAACAGTGAGGGGAATATTAAAGATACTGGAGAAATAGTGAATAATTGAGGAAGTAAGTTCAAATGCAATAGGAGGAGACTGAGTCAAAGGCATAAGTGGAAACTTATAAATCAGGAAAGATTCCTCATCCTCTGACATGCGAGGTAGCAGAAATAACAGTTATATTGCCCAGAACAAGACAAATGCAAGTGAAAACTGTACTGAACACAATTTCTCATCTATCAGATGGACAAAACCCCCAAAGTTTGCAAAATCCCATACCCCTTCACAAGGTTATTTTAAAGTGAATCTCAGGCATATTATTGAATCTATAAATATCCACAAGTATTTCACTATGTATCTCTAACACATAAGAACTATTTTTAAACAATCATCACACTACAAATGTTACAATTTCTTATATATCAAAGAAATTTAAAGAATAGCTAATTAGAGTACATTTTTATGAACATTACCTTATGTTTCAGTTGCCCTGTTTGCCTCTCTCCTTATAAAGTGTGAGTTTATTGTAGGGCTTTGTAGTACACTTTACTGATAAATTTTCATTTGTAAATAATTTTCTTTTATTTATTTATTTATTTTTGGCTGCATTGGGTCTTCATTGCTGTGTGCAGGCTTTCTCTAGTTGCGGAGAGCGGGGGCTACTCTTTGTTGCAGTGCACGGGCATCTCATTGTGGTGGCTTCTCTTGTTGTGGAACATGGGCTCTAGGCACACGGACTTCAGTAGTTGTGGCATGCGGGCTCAGTAGTTGTGGCTTGTGGGCTCTAGAACGCAGGCTCAGTAGTTGTGGCGCACAGGCTTAGTTGCTCCGCGGCATGTGGAATCTTCCCGGACCAGGGCTCAAACCCATGTCCCCTGCATTGGCAGGCAGATTCTTAACCACTGAACCACCAGGGAAGCCCTGTAAATAATTTTACCATATACTATTCACCCAGGTACCCAAATTGTTAACATATTACCATATTTGCTTTCTATCATCTCCTCTCCACCCTTTCTCTGAATATATATATGAATTATGTGCATGTATTTTCTTCTGAACCATTTGAGAATAAGTTGCAGACATAATGCTTCTTTACTCCAAAATACCTCAGTACGTATTTCCTAAGAATATTCTGGTACATAATCACAGGAGGAATTAACATTATACAATACTGTTATTTAATTTATAAACTTGATTCATAATATACCTATTTTACTTTGTGGTAGCCTTCATAGAAAATAAAATAAATTTTTTCAGATCACGATCCAATCCAGGATCACACATTGCATTTATTGTCATATGTCTTAGTCTCCTTTAATCTGGAGTGATTTCTCTGTCAGTCTGTTTTTCATGAGTTTGACATTTTTTAAGGAGTACAGGGTAGATATTTTGAAGGATATACTTCAATTTGGGTTTGTCTGATATTTCCTCATAATTAGATCCAGGTTATGAAGTTTTGGCAAAGATATCACATAAGCGATGTGTCTTTCTCAATGTATCATATTTGGAGATATTTGATGTCTTTTTGTCCCATTATTGTTGATGTTAACTTTGATCATTTTGTTTAGGTGATAGTTGGCAGGTTTCTCCATTGTAAAGTTAATTTTTTCTCCCGTGTAATTATTAAGAATTTTGTGGGGAGGTAATTTGAGACCATAGAGGCATCCTATTCCTCATAAAACTTTCACCCACTAGTTGTAACATATATTGATGATATTTGCCTAAATCTATTATTACTTTGCTATTTGTCAAATAGTGATATTCTGCTTTGTAAATAAGTTGATTTGTATTATTTTTTAAGATTCCACATATAAGTGATATGATATTTGTCTTTTTCTGTCTGACTTACTTCATTTAGTATTATGATCTCTAGGTCCATCCATGTTACTGCAGATGGCATTATTTCATTCTTTTTTATGGCTGAGTAATATTTAGATAGATAGATAGATAGATAGATAGATAGATAGATAGATAGATAGATAGATGCCACATCTTCTTTACCCATGCATCTGTTGTGGACATTTAGGTTGCTTCCATGTCTTGGCTATTGTAAATTGTGCTGCTATAAGCATTGGGTGCATTTTCAAATTAGTTTTCACCTTTTCCAGATATATGCCCAGGAGTGTAATTGCTGGATCATATGGCAACTCTATTTTTAGTTATTTAAGGAACCTCCATACTGTTTTCCATAGTGGCTGCACCAATTTACATTCCCACCAACTGTGTAGGAGGGTTCTGTTTTCTCCACATCCTCTCCAGCATTTGTTATTTGTAGACTTTTTGATGATGGCCATTCTGACCAGTGTGAGGTGATAGCTCATGGCAGTTTTGATTTGCATTTCTCTAATTATTAGCAACGTTGAGCACCTTTTCATGTGCCTATTGGCCATTGGTATGCCTTTGGAGAAACAGAAATAGACTCACAGAAACAGAAAGCAAATTTATGGCTACCAAAGGGGAAGGGGAGGAGAGCGATGAATTAGGAATTTGGGGTTAACAGATACACACTACTATATATAAAAAAGATAAACAACAAGGACTACTGTATAGCACAGGGAACTATATTCAATATCTTGTAATAACCTATAATTGAAAAGAATCTGAAAAAGAATAGATACATATATACGTATAACTGAATCACTTTGCTGTACACCTGAAACATTGTAAATCAACTACTTCAATTAAAAAAAAAGAACTATCTAAAACATAAGACCATATGGTCAAATAGTAGTGATATTCTAACTCTATTATTCCTTCTACATTTATTAGTTGATGTTCTACCCTAACGAAAAACTTTTCCTTCCCTCCCATTTAAAAATAAATTTATATCAGTATGGTTCGTGGATTTTACATTATTTCAATGCTTATACTGTCCCAAATTTAGCCTGTGGAAACGTTTTCAACCTGGCTCTTGTGTCTCTTTGAATGTCTCCAGAATTTTTTTTATCATTTTCTTTCTTTCTGGTCTAACAAGATGTTCCAGGTTTATCTTGTACATTCCTTCTCTCAATCCTTCAATAAGCCATTTCTCCAAGGAGTCCTAGTTTCTTTTAATGGTTGAAATCAAGATCTACATACTAGGTATGCTTATTATTACCAGATTCTCAATTCTTCTAGGCCCAGTATTGACTTTTGAATCATGTAAGTATATTGCCTTTTAAAAATTATAATTTGAAAGTCTAAACCTGAATACACCTGATATCACAAATAGATTGTAAAGCCAGTGAACACAACATCAGGAAAAAATTTTAATATACTGTTTGAAGATGCAGGCTTTAGAGTTGGTTAGCTCTGGGTTCAAATTTATGAGCACCACTTAATAGTTTTGTAATTTCATTTTATTTACCAGCTAATTGGGGATGAATATATATCTCATTGGGTTGTTGTGAGGATTTAATGAGATATAAAACTAATGATACATAACACACATTTAAACATAGCTGTTGCTTTATGAATAACTATATTTATACTTAGCACAGTTTTGAACATTATATTCAGGAAGTACTTGTTGAGTTGAATTGTAATGCTTTTCTCCCTTAACTCTAAGATACATTTCTAGATTCACTAGTACTGCAATGTTCCTGAGCATTCCCTCAAACCATGAAAAAATATGGAGTCAACTAATTTACAGACATGGGACAAAAGACAAATTGGAGTTGATCTTCAGCTCTAGGATGTTCTGAGTTGAAAGAAACTTGAGGTAACAATGTCTAGATCAGACTTGTTAGATACAGACAAAAGTAATTTATTAAAACCATTTAGTCTAGGTTAAGCCTATATGTGCCTTATTACTAAATTTCCTCAGGTGTACTATTATAGTATTTTATGCTTTGCCACTTTAAGAGTAGAAGATGAAAGCAAGAAGCAGGAAGAATAGCATTGAATTTAATATAATAATAGAACACATGCAGTTTATCATAGGAATAGAAAGGAAAATGTTATTGTAAATTACATTTTCAGCTGGTTCATACTTGACATACAAGGTAGGATTGTTCAAATAGTTTCTCATCAAGTTCAGGAAGATGGCAAGTTGACTGCTTTTGCAGCCACAACTGTTATATTTTTTTATTCCCCAACAGTTATGAACTATTTCATATTCAAAATACAGAAGTGGCCACTGATAGAAATACTATTATTGTCACTAGTATTCACTTGTACCCTGCCAAATCAGCAGTATATTGAATGTTTTGGATGGGGAAAAAAGGGCAAGCCACTGCAACTGTGGTGGTGGTTAGTCACATATACTATAGCAAAGAACAGGCCTGGAGAAGGACCTTTTCCTTCAGCATAACTCTCTATAGTTCATAACCTTTTTTCATGATTATGTTAACCAGCACAAAAAAAAAAAAAATCTAATTTATAAAATGGTTACCAACATGAATCAGGTGTTTCTCCTATTTCTCTTTACATGGTTTACCTTGAAGGAATAGATGTTCTTGGGGTGGGTGGGTAGAGTGTGTGCATGTGCATGTGTGTGCACATGTGTGTATGCATTTTAGAAATAATGAAGGAATACAGAAAACATAGATAAAAATTGTGATGGGTAGCTAAAAGTGTTCTTTCTATAGACAAGTAGGCAGAACTATGAAGGGGAAAATAAGGAATTAAGGTAGCTATCATATGAACATTATGTAATAACTATGTAATAGGATTTCATATATATTCTGACAGATTTTTAAAAACTAAGAAATAAGCTAAGATTTTCTTATATTTGGACTTATTTTCTGAGCAGAATGGTAAGGATTAATGGGTTATTGTCTATATGGTACTTTTAGGTACACAGTTAAAAGATATTATGAAATAATTACTGCTCTTGTAAAAAAGCATTGCCACAAACTTGTGGCAACATTTGCAGCTCTTCTCAGAAGTCAGTGCTGAGTGGTATAGGTTTGTTACTGCTCCAAACTTTTCAGTAATTACTAATGAATATTTCAACTTGCAAATATAAAACTGTAAACTAGATCGCATTGTCTCACTACAAAAAATTTGTTAGTGGAATGTTCAGGTTTTCAGTTTTTATCTGGATAATATCATCTACTCTAATAGTTTTAACTATACATATATGGCAACTTAAACCACACCTCACTACCACCATTTCTACTATAGCAATTCAGAAACAACATTTAGTACCACAAATAGACTACACTCTTTTAATTCTTCATACTCTTTGCTCTGCCAGGAACATCTGATTCTCAGAGGCCCCACTATTCCACTTCAGGTCTTACTTAACTAACTTCTACTCATACTTCAAAATAGTTTGCAAACCATCTCTTCTAGAAAGTTTTCCCTGACTACCTGCTACCATTCATGGACTTTCTCCCCATCACCAACATGGATGGGGAGGTGCCCCAACTTTTTATTCTTATAACAACTTCACTTCCGTGTTTCATTTCTCAAAGCATATTGAATAATAAATTTTTGGATAATTGGAGACTACATTGCATTATTTTATTTAATTTTTATTTTTCTAGCTTAATTGAGCTGAATATAATTGACAAATGACACGTTATTTTAAATGGAAAAAAAGTACAACCTATATAACAATCCACTAAGGGTATGTGTAAAACATAAAGCCTTTAAAAACTAACTACTTTTAAAGTGGATAATGAACTCAGTGAGCATGTTTGTATGCAGTATGAAATGATAAATGCATAGTATCAGATATGAATTTCATTATCCTTCTATATTGCAAAGAACATGTATTAAAACATAAATAAACATGAAATAACACTTTTAAGATGAATAATGTAAAGTACTTTTGGAATGGCAGAGTAAAGACCTCCAAAAACCTTCTCCTCCACTAAATCAATGAAAACTGTGGTGAAAAATTGTCAAAATAAACTTTTGGGGACATTTGGAATTTAACCAAAGACTTGCAACAATCTGAGGAGCACTTAATCAAGAAGAATGGCTGAATCTCGATATGAACAACAAGCTCTGTGGTGTTTTAACTTGCTTTATATCTATTATCCTCTCCCAAGCTTCATGGTAGCCTTGAAAACCAACACCCTCAAAACCATAGTAGCTGTGTAAACTAGAAGCTAATAAAAGAGGCAGAATGGTTTTGGCATTCTCCAAGAAGCCCCATCCCCAGAGAACTGTCACTATTTGACCTGTCTGACAGCTTCCTTGAAAAGCATTGTTCACAGAGCTTATCTTTATTTCACCTGACTCAGACCTTACCCAGTGAGGAAAGCTCTATTACTGGGGCATTTGTTGAAAACAGTTAGAAGCAAATCTTTAATATCATAGCTGCCCAAGGCAGTGACATAGTTGGAGCCAACAAAAGGTTGACCAAAATATGTAAATGGAAAATCTGGGGAATGAGATGTCTATAGGATCCTTTGAAAAGCTTGAACATACTCCTGGAAATCTAGAAGGCCACGTTGCACGTGAAGGCTCTTTGCAGGCCCCAGAAATAACTGAGCAGGCCTTAAGATCTCATCTCTGTTTGGTTTTGATGCTCTGTATTAGCAAGAAGAGAAGAAGACAGTGATAGAGGAATGAAGGAACAAAAGAGTTACAAGACCTATAGAAAGCAAATAGGCAAATGACGAACCTAAATCATGTGTTATCAGTAATTACATTAATCAAGAGTAGATTAAATATTTGAATCAATAGAGATTTGCAGAATGGATAAAAAAGCATGATCTTACCATACAATATCTATAGGAGACATACTTTAGATTCAAAGACACACATGTGTTAAATGTAAAGGATGGAAATATATAAACCATGGAAACAGTAACCAAAATAGAGCTGAAGTGGCTATCCTAATAATAGACAAAATAGACTTTAAGACAAAAATTGTTGCTAGAATGAAAACAGGATAATTTATAATAAAATGTCACTCCATTAAAAAGATACAAAAATTATAAACCTATATGCACAAATACAGAAAGCAGCAACTGATAGAATTGAAGAGAGAAATAGACAATGCAAAAAATGATAAAGACGTCATATCCCACTTTCAATAGTTGATAGAACAACTAGGAAAATGATTAACAAGGAAATGGAGACCTAATGGCATGACCAACTAACAAGAACTAACAGACATCTATAAAACACTCACCCAACAACAGCCAAATACACATTCTTCTCAAGTGTACATGCAGTATTCTCCAGAGTAGCTCATCTATTAGTCCATAAAACAAATCTCAATAAGTTGAAATGATTGAAGTCATGCAAAGTATGTTTTCCGACACATTGGAATGAAATTAAAAACAAGTGAAGGAAATTTAAGGAATCCAGAAATACCTGAAAGGTAAACAACACACAATCAAAAAAAAAAAAAACAAAGGAAATTAGAAAATGCTTTGAGATGAATGAAAATGAAAACAAAACATAGGAAAAGTTGAGATGCAGCTAATGCAGTGCTTACATGGAAATTTATAGGTGTAATGCCTATATTAAAAAACAGACCTGAAATCAAAACCTAATCTTAAAAAGTGATAAAAAAGAATAAACTAAGCACAATGAAGTAGAAAAAAATAAATAATTTAGAGCAAAAATAAATAAAAATATGGAATAGAGAAACAATAGAGAAAATCCACAAACCAAAATTTGCTTCTTCAAAAAGATCAATAAAATTAACAGAAGTTTAGCTGGACTAACAACAAAAAAGAAGACTCAGATTACTAAAATCATGAATGAAACATGATTCATTCCTGAAAACATGTTCAACACTAATGAACATACAGAAATTAAATGAAAATGTAATCTAAGGTAACACTGTAAACAACCATATACCAATAAATTAGACAACTTAGATGAAATGGAAAAATTCCTAGAAAGACAAAATGAAATGAAAACTCTCAATAGACCTGTATAATAAGTAAAGAAATTACATTAGTAATTTAAAAGCTTCCCACAAGCCCGGGCACAGGTAGGTTAACTGGGTGATATACCAAACGTTTAAAGAACATTTAACACTAGTCCTTCACAAATGCTTCTTACCAAAAGTACCTGAGGAGGGAACACTTTGCAGTTCATTCTGTCAGGCCAAGATTACACTGATATCAAAATTAGACAAAGACAAACTTAAAAAAATGATGTTGACCAGTATCCCTCATGAATTTAGATGAAAAAAATCTTCAACAAAACAATAGCAAACCAAATCTAGCAACATATTTTTTTAAGTATATGCTCTGATTGAGATTTTATCCAAGGAATGCCAAGTTTGGTTTAACATTTGGTAATTAATGAATGTAATACATCAAATTAATAGAACAAAGGATAGAAACACATGATCATTTGAATAGATGAAGAATAAGCTTTTGACAAAATTCAACATCCTTTCATGATAAAAACATTTAACCAGCTAGAAATAAAAGGGAAATCCTTTAACCTGAAAAAAAAATGTATCTATGAAGAACCCACAGCTAACAACATACTTAATGGTGAAAGACTAAATACTTTCACCTAAAATCAGGTACCAGATGAGATTGTCCAGTCTCAACTTCTACTTAACATTGTACTGGAAATTCTAGCAAGTTTAAGCAAAAAAATAAATAAATAAAAGGCATCAAGATTTGGGGGAAAAAATGATATGAAACTCTCTTTGCACATGGTGTAATCTCATATATAAAAAACTCTAAAGAATCCACAAAAACAACTGTTAGGTCTATTGAATGAGTTCATTGGGTTGCAGGATAAAAGACCAATATATAAAAATATATTGTATTTCTATACACTCATTCCTACAATGTAGACCCAGTTTTAAAACTTACTACAAAGTTTTGGTAATCAAGACTCTGTGATACTGACATAAGGACACAAGTAGAATAGAACTGAAATCCCAGAAAAAAACTCTGGCATTTATGGTAACTTGATTTTTTGACAGTGACAAGACAATACAGTGGGGAAAAGAATAGTATTTTCAATAAATTGTGCTAGTAAAACTAGATATCCACATGGAAAAGAATGAAATTTGACTTCTATGTCAAACCATACATAAAAAATAACTCAAAAAACTCAAAGTAGATCATATGCCTAAATGTAAAAGCTAGAACTCTTAGCAGAAAACACAGGAGTAAATATTGATGACCTTGGTTTAGGCAATGGTTTTGTAGTCACCAAAAGCACAGTGACAAAAGAAAAGTATTATGATGTGAATAAAATGAACATCACCAAAATTAAAAACTTTTGTGCTTTAGAGTATTCTGTCAAGAAAGTGAAAAGACAACCCACAGAATGGCTGAAATTATTTGCAAATCACATACCTCATAAGGGACTTATATCAGGCATATATATATATTTTAAAAACTCTTACATCATAACAATAAAATACACCAAACCACCCCATTAAAAATATGCAAAGGATTTGAAGTTTTTCAAAAGAAGACAAGACATACAAATGGTCAATGAGCCCTGAAAAGATACTCAATATCTTGTCATTAGGGAAATCCAGGTGGAAACCACAGTGAGATACTACTTCATTCCTACTTATAAAGGCTAAAATGAAGAAGACAGACAATGACAAGTGTTGACAAGGATGTAGAGTAATTGGAACCCTACTAGTGGGAATCCTACTAATGGGAATGTAAATGCCACAGTCACTTTCGAAAGGAGTTTCACAAAATCTTACACAGAATTATCATATGAGCCAGGAATTCTACTTCTAGGAATAAAATAATCAAGAGAAAACATAAAAACTTGTATGCCATGTTCATAGTAGCATTTTTCATTGTGTCAAAATGTGAAAATATATGGGAGGTAGACATGGAAAGTAAGCCCAGTAAGATTCTGGGAATATATCAAAACTGACTTCCTAGGAACTGGTGGAATCAGCCATTATTTCTGGGTAGATTCTGGGCAGTTGCGTCTTATGTTGAGAGCCGTTATATTGCATTGGGTCCTGAGGTAACCTTGCTTCTGCCATTAGTAGGGTGCCATAAGACTGGTGTTTTTCTGAACTGTGAGTTGGGTGAGGGTTCAATATGAATAATAGGTCTCTTCTCTGTACTTTTAATGATTCTTTTACAGAAGCTGTTTGGCCCTATTTCTGTACTGGAACAGATTCTGAGCCTCTTAAAAATGTCTTCAGTAACATATCATGAAAGATGAAATACTTGGGAAGTGATTCTGTTTCAGTTTTTTGGCCAGTAAATTTAGTCTCAATAATTCTGGATTCTTTTTAAGTTTTACCAGTGAAAATCATAATAGATTTTTCTCCTTAATTTTCAATAACTATAAAAATATGATAATAATGCCAGTTTCATAGATGTAAGGGGTATCATTTATCAAGTGCTTTGAAATTCTAAGATAAAATACTGGAGAATTACATTCCTTAACATATCTAATAAAATATTTTTTAAGTGAAAATAACCCAGAGTCATCAACTGATGAATGGAAAAGTTAACTGTGATATCTCCATACAATAAAACATTATTTGACCATAAAAAGGGATGAAGTAGTGATACATGCCATAACATGGATGAATCTTGGAAGCACTATGCTTAGTGAAAGAGGCCAGTCACAAAAGGTCATATATTGTATGATTACATTTACATGTAGCATTGTGTTTCTTAAAGCATTCAGCTCTTTTGGATAGAGATGACTAAGTGTTAATATTATACTTGTTTCATTTGTATCTTTGGTAAGTGGAATAATGACAAATACTCCATTTGAGTAGCTATGAAAGGTCGAAAGTGAAGCTTTCCTATTTATTTAGCTGTCATATGTATTGCTGATATAAAGGAAAACTAGAGGAATTTCTTTTAGTGCAGTGTGAAAGTTCATAAGGTTAGAAATAATTTTCATCCTGACTTAAACCCATAGGTAATTTTTTAAAAAGATTTAATTACAGTTGTCATTTCTGTGACTTCTACTGAGAAAACAGTAGGGAGAATACCCCACTGAATGTTCTCTCTCATTCCTGAATAATTATTATATTCTTGAAACAATGACCTTGTCAGGTGACACATATTGGTAAGGCCAGAGAGCACCTGATTTTCAAAGTGTTTGAATTCATGTATGGCAATTTCACCTTTTAATAAAGTGTAACATTTTGACTAAATGAATCCTTTGACTTTTAGTAGTACTCTAATGCTAGCTCAAGTAAGTAATATTTGCCCTTGATATGTTGACTGAAAAACAGAAAAATCTTTTTGAGGAGCTTTACTGTTTGGGGAAACTTTAAATTTATTGGATTATAGCCATTTTTTGTATATTAAAATATATTAACATACTGTAAAAAAGAGACTGATATAAGCAATACCCACTTGCCTATTTTACAGGTTAATAAATTCTTACCATTTTGTCATGATTGCTGCAGAATTTTTAAATAATAATAATGATACCTTACAGGTACAATTCATGTCTTCCCAAATCTCATTACCTTCCTTCTCAGAAGTAGTTCCTACCTTGAAGTTAGTGGGTTTTATTCCTAAGAGTTTTTACATTATTATTATACAGTTATGTATCCAAAATTGTTACATGATATTATTAAGCATGTTTTTGAGTCATAAATGGTATCACACTATGTTTGTCATTCTGCAATTTGCTTTTTACCTCAACATCCTATTTTTGAGATTTATTTTCATTGACACATTTTTATGGTATTCCATTTAAAGAATATGCCCCAATTTATTTATCCATTCATCTCTTCATAAACATTTGGATAATTTCTCTTTTCCTCAGTGAACATTCTTGGGCATGTCTCCTTGTGCTTACATGTAATATTTTTTGCCTGATTATATACCTAATTATGGAATTGCTGGGTATATGTGTATATTTAACTTTATTAGATGTTGCTGAGTTGTTTTTCAAAGTGATTGTACCAATTTACATGTCAGCTCCATCCTCAGCCATTTTATAAGCACTTTATTGAGATATAATTAACATGCCATAAAGTTCACCTGTATAAAGTGTACAATCCAGTGGGTTTTAGTATATTTACAGAGTTCTACAGCCATCACCAAAAGCTAATTTTAGAATATTTTTATTTCATCACTCCCAAAAGAGACCTTGTACCCATTGGCGGTCACTCTTCATTACTCCTACTTCCATTTGCTTATGACCTAGCCAACCACTAATCTACTTTCTATCTCTATAGATTTACCTATTCTAAACATTTGTATGTATGGTACCATATAGTATGTGATATTTTGTAACTGGCTTTTTTCAGTTACTATAATGTTTTTGAGGTTCATCAATGTTTTAGCATGTATCAGTATTTCATTCATTTTTTTTTCTTTTGCTGAATAATATTACCACATTTCATTTATCCATCCATTCATCATTTGATGGAATCTGGGTTGTTTCCACTTTCTGGCTATTGTAAATAGTGGTGTTATGAACATTTATGTACAGATTTTTGTGTGAATATATATATATTTTTTCATTTCCTGGGGTATATTCTGGAATTGTTGGGCTGGGTCATATGATAATTCTATGTTTAACATTTTGAGGAACTGTCAAAAGTGGCTGCACTATTGTACAATGACGGCAACAATATATGAGGGTTCCAATTTTTCCACATCCTTGCTAATACTTGTTATTGTCTATCTTTTTATTGTGATTATCCTAGTGGGCATGAAATGACATCTTGTTGTGGTTTTTGGTTTGCATTTTCTAAATGACTGATGAGCATCTTTTCATATGCTTGTTGACATTTCTGTATCTTCTTTAGAGGAATTTCTATTCAAATCCTTTACCTTTTTAAAAATTGGGTCTTTAGTCTTTATTGTTGAGTTTTATGTGTTCTTTACATATTTTGAATATATATTTCTTATCAGATAAGTGGTTTGCAAATGCTTTCCCCCTTTCTGTAGGTTGTTTTTTCACTTTCTTGATCGTGTCCTTAGAAATACAAAAGTTTTTAATTTTGATGAAGTCCAATTTATCAAACTTTATTTTATTGCTTGTGCTTTTGGTATCATATCTAAGAAACCATTGCTTAAGCCAAGGTCAAGAATATTTACTCTTATGTTTTCTTCTAAGAGTTTTATAGTTTTAGCTCTTATATTTAGGTCTTTGATCTATTTTGACTTAGTTTTGCATATGGTGTGAGGTACGGACCTGCTTTATTCTTTTCTGTGTGGTTATCCCTTTGTCACTGCACAATTTGTTGAACGGGGAATTTTCTGCCATTGAATTATTTTGGCACCCTTGTTGAAAATCAATTGACCATAAATATAAGGCTTTATTTCTGTGATCATAATAACTGTGTATCATTGATCTATATTTCTATACTTATGTAGTACCATATGGTCTTAATTACTGTAGCTTTCTGGTAAGTTTTGAAATCAGAAATTATGAGTTGTACAGCTTCATATTTCTTCCTCGAGGTTGTTCTGGTTATTCAGGGTCCCTTGCATTTCTATATGAATTTTAGGATCAGCTTGTCATTTTGTGCAAAAAGGCATCTGGAATTTTGCTAGGGATTGTGATGAATCTGTAGATCAATTTGGGGAATATTGCCATCTTAACAATATTGTTTTCCAATTCATGACCATTGGATGTCTTTCCATTTATTTAGGTCTTTAATTTTTTTTCAACAATGTTTTATAACTTTAGTGTACAAGTCTGCCCTTCTGTTGTCACATTTATTCCTAAGTATTTTATTTTTATTGATGCTATTGTACATGGAATTATTTACTTGATTTTATTTTCAAATTGTCCTCTGTACATTCGTAGTGTATAGAGATACAACTGATTTGTATATATTGGTCTCATATCCTGCAACGTTGCTGAACTCACTTAATATTTCTAATAGTTGTATGTTATTGTTGATTCCTTATGGTTTTGTATACAAAATCCAGCTTAGAGTTTATCCATATTGAGTTTTTAATTTCAGTGACTGTTTTTTCACTTCTAATTTTTTTTTCCATGTCTACCTGTTCTTATTTTATTTCTGCCTCTTTCATTTCATAATTTCTTATTTTCTTTTGCTGGAAATTATTTCTTCCTTTATGTCTTTAAACATCCTAAACTTACTTCTCTTAAAGTCTTTTTCATACTGTTTCAATAAAACTTATTTTATGTGAAGTTAATTTGTTTTCTATGATTTTTTGCTTCTGTTGGATACATTTGTTAAGATTAGGTTTCTGTGAATTTTGGTTTGCAGGCCTATTTTGAATGAGAAGTTTTATGAGTGTTTTTTTCTTTCTATTTGACTCTACTTATTCCTCCCTATGATAATCTTTCAGTTATCTGCATCTGGTTCCCCAAGGCTCCTGTCCAGATGTAGATCTTACAATGACAGTTTGGTGTTCAGCCCAGTGATATTAGAAGTTCTGCAGATTCAATCACTGAACCATCTTTCATATGAGGGGGAGCCCCACGCCACCCCACAATGTCAAACCCTATAACTTTCTATTCCTTGTTTATGTAAAACCTGTGTTGTCTCCTTTACCACACTGGAGCCTAATTCCTGGCTACCACTATTTCTCTGCAGAGTCCAGCAAGCCAGTAGCCTAAGCACTGCACACTGTTTTGCAGTTCACTTTTCATTCTGGTCCATGAAGGCATATATCTTGTTTATAAGCCTATTAATGTCTTTTGTTTTTAGTTGTTTATATTTTATCTCCTTCTACTATGTTTCCTATTTTGAGCAGAGTATGTATGTCAAATTTTATATCAAATTGTGAAGTCACTGTATCTTCATTACTGAAAGCCCAATAGTATTTACTTTTTAAGTTAATTTAAATTGTCAATAGGTTGAAACAAAATTATTTGTTTTTCTATATGGAATGTTATTTTGTTATAATAAAACAAGTCATATAAAGTGAATATTATATTTACATTATCAGATAGGTCTCCCTCTCTTCCATGAAAATCTTTTTGGTAATAAGTATCACTGCTCTATGACAGGCGCTGTGCTGAGCATTTCACTTATTTAATCACAACAACCCTACAGAGTTGATATTGTTGTTATTATTATAGAAGAAGAAACTGAATGTTAGACTGTTCAAGAACTTGTCAGTCAGTAGCCAGTAGATCCAATATTCAAATCTAGGTTTGTCTGATTTGAAAGCCTGTGCTTTACATCACTTTTTTATGCTTTTATATTTTAATTGTTGAGAAGTTTGCATCCTCTTCTCCCTCTTGATAAATTAGTACAATTTGAATGATGTTTTGGTTCAAAAAATGAAAAAACTTTCTCTGAGAAGGGAACAGACTGGATGTTTTCAGCATTTGGTCAGAGCTTTAGCTAGTGTTTACTGTAGTATAGGATTTCAGAATATGTTTGAGGGATATTCCCTGAACTGGTGGGATCTTTCCTGATAAATTGTCATTTTTGTCATTGTTAAAATTTTCAGAGGGTATCCCATGTTCATGGATAATAAAAATTAATATTGTTAAAATGTCAATACTACCAAAAGCCATCTATAGATTCAATGCAATCCCTATCAAGATTCCAATGACATTTTTTACTGAAGTAGGAAAAACACTTCTAAAATTTATTTGGAACCACAGAAGACCCCAAATAGCCAAAGAAATCCTGAGAGAGAAGAACAAAGCAGGAGGCATCACACTCCCTGATTTCAAGCTATAGTATAAAGCTATAGTAATCAAAACAATATGATACTGGCATAAAAACAGACAAATAGACCAATGAAACAGAATTGGAAGCCCAGAAATAAACCCAAGCAGTCAACTAATATTTGACAAAGGAGCCAAGAATACTCAGTGGCGAAAAGACAGTCTCTTCAATAAATGGTGCTGGAATAATTGGATATTCACATGTAAAAAATGTAACTGGACCCCTATTTTACACCACTCACAAAAATTAACTTGAAATGTATTAAAGGCTTACATATAAGACCTGAAACTATGAAACTCCTAGAATAAAACATAGGACTAAAGCTGCTTCACATGGACCTTGGAAATGGTTTTTTAGATATGATACCTAATGCACTAGTAACAAAACAGAAAATAAACAAGTGGGACTATATTAAACTAAAAAGCTTCTGTGCAGATAAAAAAAAGAAAAAAGAAAAAAGCTTCTGTGCAGGAAGGAAACCATCAACAAAATAAAGGCAACCTATGGAATGGGAGAAAATAATTACAAATTGTATATCTGACAAGGGGTTAATATCCAAAATATGTGAAGAACTCATACAATTCTATAGAAAAAAAAAGAAAGAAAAAAACCACAAACAATGCAATTAAAAAATGGGCAGAGGAACTGAATTTTCCAAAGAAGACATACAGATGGCCAACAGGTACATGAAAATGTGCTCAACATCATTAGTCATCAGAGAAATGCAAATCAAAACCACAATGAGATACTGTATTACCTCACATTTGTTAGATTGGCTGAATGGCTGTCATAAAAATAGAAGAAATAACAAGTGCTGGCGAGGATGTGTAGAAAAGGGAACACTTGTGCACTGTTGGTGGAAATTTAAATTGATGCAGCCACTATGGAAAACGGTATGGAGGTTCCTCAAAAAGTTAAAAATAAAACTACCGTATGATCCAGCAGTTCCACTTCTGGGTATTTATCCAAAGGAAGTGAAATCACTATCTCAAAAAGGTATTTGCACCCCATATTCACTGCAGCGTTATTTACAATAGCCAAGACAGGGAAGCAACCTAATTGTCCATCAATGGATGAATGGATACAGAAAATGTATACACACACACACACACACACACACACACACACACACACACACACACACAATGGAATATTATTCAGCCATAAAAAAAGAAAGAAATCCTGCCATTTGTGACAATATGGATAAACCTGGAAGGCATAATGCTAAGTGAAACAAATCAGACAGAGAAAGATAAATACTGTATGATCTCCCTTATTTGTGAAATCTAAAAAAACAAAAAACAAATTTAAAAAAACGAAACCAAACTTATAGAAAAAGAGATCAGACATGTGGTTACCAGAGGTGGAGGGTGGGAGGATGGTAAATTGTAGGAAGGTGCTCAAAAGGTACAAATTTACAGTTATAAGTTAAATAAGTACTAAGGATGTAATGTACAACATTATGACTGTAGTTAACACTGCTGTATGTTATATAGGAGAGTTGTTAAGAGACTAAATCATAAGAGTTCTCATCACAAGGAGAAATTTTTTTTCTTCTTTTTTTTTAATTGATTTACAATGTTGTATTAATTTCTGCTGTACAGCAAAGTGATTCAGTTATACATATATATACATTCTTTTTTTAATATTCTTTTCCATTATAGTTTATCACAGAATAATGAATATAGTTCCCTGTGCTATACAGTAGGACCTTGTTGTTTATTCATTTTATATACAATAGTTTACATCTGCTAACCCCAAACTCCCACTCCATTTCTCTCCCACACCCTCCCTCCCCCTTGGCAACCACAAGTCTGTTCTCCCTGTCTGTGAGTCTGTTTCTGTTTCATTAAAGTCTGTGTCATATTTTAGATTCCACATATAAGAGATATCATATGGTATTTGTCTTTGTCCGACTTACTTCACTTAGTATGATAATCTCTAGTTCCATTCATGTTGCTGCAAATGGCATTATTTCATTCTTTTTATGGCTGAGTAGTATTCCATTGTATATATGTACCACATCTTCTTTATCCATTCATCTGTCGATGGACATTTAGGTTGTTTCCATGCCTTGGCTATTTTCTTTCTTTTCTTTATATTGTATCTATGTGAGATGATGGATGTTAGCTGAACCTATTGCAGTAATCATTCCACAATATATGTAAATCAAATCATCATGCTGTGTGTCTTAAACTGATACAGTGATATATGTCGATTATTTCTCAATGAAACTGGAAATTTTTTTTAATATAAATCAAATCAAAAATAACAAAAAATTTTCAGAGATGATGTTGAGAGAATTTTTTTTCTGGATGTCCATTTTCTTACTTTTATATTGTAAGGTTACTTGTGATTGTGTGTCTTTGGGAACTTTATTTTTTTGGAATAGGGTTAATGTTTTATAATTTTACTTTCTAAGGGAAGTACTAAAGGATAAGAGACAAACCTAATTACAGAAGGACAAAAGAAAGTCAGAGAGTTGGCATTAATGAATTCAGTGATATCTTTGGAAGTTTTTAGCACGATTCCTGTAGTAGGAATCTGTAGATGAAGAATTAAACTTAAATCTTGTATCTGCCAGCACTTATTAACTAAAGAAATATGTAGGTATTTCCAGTAATTAAAAAAGAAGCTTCAGAAGTTTTCACCCTATACTGGATAACTGAACTTAAGGATAAAGAATAATAATGACTGGGCAAAAGTAGTATTGTGAAGGGTTTTAATTTGTAATAAACCGAGAATTAAGATAGCAGGTGTCAGAATCAAGTGACTAAGAAGGAACTACGTATGCCAGTGCTCTACTAGGCTGATTTTGAGAGTTTTAATGCTAGTTTGGAGTGGAGCATTGGAGGGACATGCTTTCAGTTAGGTTTTTAGTGATGAAATAAGTAAGAAGGAATAGAATAATTCTTAATGGATTGAAACTATCTGCTGAAATGAATCTCTTCCATGTCTTTCCTCTAATTGTGGGAGATGGTTTATTGGAAATCTCAATTTTGAACTACTCAGGTTCTGTATCCCATCCCTCTAGGGCCAGCTCAGCCCTTCATCCTGTCAAAGCAGATAAAACAGAACAGCCTGCAATTTGCTATAAAGGGGTCCTTGGGATGAAGCATTTTAATGTCCATGAAGAGTAGACAAGACCTTCATTTTTAAAGACTCCCATGGAACATTTCAAATGGCATGGATTTGTCTTGTTGCCCTTTGCCAAAATTAATAGATTTGGGCTGCAGACTTGGAGGGAAGCTAAGCATTTAGGTCTGCTTATTATCCAATAATATTTTGCTATATTTATCTTATTTTTGTCAAGATGCCCTAAAACCGACAACACATTGAGTAAATAATGCTTAAATAAGAAGGCTACTAATTTTTAGATCTGTGTCAATTAAACATAGGAGGAATACAGAGTTACAATAATATTATCTTAGAAACTAAAAATCAAGTATAATGATCTAGAGAACAAATTAAATTAAATTGATCTAATTCGGCCATTGTTTTTTAAAAATTTTACTTCTATTTATCAGTCTGGGGTTGAACTGCTTTTCCGATTCCCAAAGGCTATTCCAACAAAGAGCCTTCTGATGAGGAAATGACACAGGGATTGGAGTGTAATAAAATACCAAGTGTGCTATTTTGAATTCTTCTCATGCTTGAGAACAGAAATATCTTAAGCTTTGACAAAATGGTACAATTTTATATTTTCCATTTGACTACTTTAAAACCTTCATTGTCTTTTAATTAAACTACAGGGGGCAAGAGCAGAGATTAAAAGAAGTAGTACTGTAAAAGGGATGGCTTTTAGCTACTAGTACTTGAGTGAAGACACTGCAATAAAGCAAGATGGAGAGCAGCAACAAGTTTTGTGCCTTGAAGCCTCCTCTTCTCTGACTGTGGCAGTAATTTGGAGTTAATTTGTACAGATTCTCAATAAAAGACTTTGTGTTTTATATTCCTTGATTCTTCCTAACATCTCTTCCCAGCTGTTCTTTTACCTTCCCTTTCATGCGATCTGGTGCAGCTTATACAACTAGATGTGATAATGAGGTAAACCAGTTTAGGTGAGAAGCTTGGACCAGGCTCAGTACATGGATATTTCCTATTCATTAGCTCTTTTTACTTTCCACAAAATAACCACCACCTCAACTAGCCCCTTCCTCTAATCTCCCACTTTCTGTTCTTACTGATGAGTGGAGGTCTCCTTCCTCCTACAGTGATTTGTAGTTTCAGCATGGAGTAAATGTTTGGGTTTCTACATTTGGGAATATTATTGTCTGATAGTTCTTATTTTCCTTTGTCTGCACGAAAATTTTTTTCTTTGTGTCTGTTTTTCTCCCTTTGGTTTCTACTCCCCCACATGTCCCCAAGTCCTTCAAGCCAATGAGGCTGTGGTGACACCTTCTGGGCAGTACTGGGAGTGAATTACAGCCATAAGTTCCATGGCGGTGTTAGCATACCATAGATTTGGTGTATACTACGAAATTTAGTTTGCTTCATCAAAAGAACTGATACAGCATTCTGCTTCTGCTCAGTTTCTAAAACCTGTTAAATATTGATGTCATTTCTTACAATGAGCAGGGGTTTGTAGTTAACTAAATAAAAAGGCAGTGAGTATGCCTGCTTAATAAATATAAGGATATGGTACTTGGTTGGGCCTGAAAATAATGTTAACAGAGGAAAAATTAACAATTGCATGTAATTAGAATATCAGCACTGTACACTATTGGTCTTTTCCATGCTCTGATATAACAGTATCACGGCAGTGGGAAAATGCCCTATAAAAAGTCTCGGTAGAAACAAGGTCATACATCATGACCATCCACTGCTGGGACAGCGTAGGATGAAGGTTCTCCAGAGACATTCTTGTCCTCCCATAATGTTCATTAGTTTTAAGAAACATGTAAGAAGTCTTCTATGTAGGTTCTATTGGATCCTTGCTTTTTTCTGATCAGATTTCATTCCTTCCACCTCTACTTCAAAGCTAGTTTAACCCTTGTATTAAAAAATTTTTAATTATAGCTTTTTCATATACAGCATGAATACAATAAGAGATTACTGTTACCAATTTATTTATTCATTTTTTAACCTACCTTTGTTTGGACACTGAACATGCTAAAAGCTACAGTTTTTAAGAAAGTCACTAGATAGTTCTACCAAACCTTATGAAGTTTGTTACTAAGTAATTTCAGAGTTCTCAGGAATCTTCCCTCTATTATCTTCAATAACTCAATAGCAAATGCAGAAGTATCGAGCAACAAAGATGTGACTGGCTGTCAAAGCAGCCATAAAGCTAGCCATCTCTATAACATTACCTTAGGGCAGTGTCAAATGGGAAAGCACAAGACATTAGACATAAGGACAAGGACAACTGGTACAGTTGGTTATACAGCCTTTAAAATGGCACTGCATGCTTATCATAGCTCTTTGCATCATTCTTTGATCAAATATTGCATATTCCATATGTGATATACGCATTTATACTTGGTATAGAACCCAATATTTCTATTACTACTACATAATAAAATCAAGGCATAGACACATTGCCTTGTAATTTTGATTTGCAAACAGATGGTAGATAGCTGAAAAATAGACTGGGGCTATAAAAAAAATTGGGGAAAATGCTTTTCTGAAGTTAAAATAAAATAAAGCTAATTTAAAATACTAAGAGTGTGAATGAGTAACAAAAATCATGTAGTAACTGTGGAGATGATAGTTTTATTTGAAAGGTGGGGGAGGGAAGAGAAAGCTAGAAGGAAGCAAAAACATAATTTGGCCTAAAATTGAATTTCTCTGATAAGGCATTTCAGAAGTGGCTTGTCTTATTCACTCAGCAGCAAAATAATCATATGCGCTTTAATAATCTTTATTTTACAGGAGTGTGTTGCCAGGGTAACCGGATGTAAGCAGGGGAACAGCACCTTGCAGATCACAAAGGCAAATCTGTGGAAAGAAATTTCACTGAGTTTCTCTTTTCCTTACCAGTGTAATAATGACTCTTATTTTTCCTGCACTATTTAATAATCTCACATAAACATTCTTTTCTCTTTCCATTTCTGTATCTGTTTAAACATGGACAATAACATAAATCTGGAACTGTCAAGCTCAGTGGGTTAAGCAAAAAAACAGATGTTATATCTTTAACATTTTTATATAATTACTTTTTATTACTGTTTTACCCCATCTCCATCCCTCCCAACCTTATTGTTATTTCCTTCTCTTCTGTAAACCAATCTGATGATAGTATCCCAAGTAGGGCGGGCCTGAGGTAGGAGTTGGTATTTGACTACATTAATCAAAATTTTTTATTAGCTAAGCTTGCCTGCATGAAGATTCTAAAGAGGCAGTAATTGCAACTTAAACCATCTATCTTTTTGTAAGGGGGTAAATTGAATTATAGCAAATAGAGTGACAAGCATCCAGGCCAAAAGCTGCAAAAATAATGTTTTCATTACATTCATGCACATACAAACATATATACACATACATAAGAGAGGAGTGAAGAAGGAAAGAAAGCAATATTAGATTCCTTCAGCTTTTCACTGGGCACTGGAACCTCAGTTTGTTCTAGGAAATTGTCTGGTTTGAAATTAACAAAATGAAAGTTGCCAGTGTCTTTGAAAAGAAATAGAAAACTAGCAATAAGAATGTGCCTACTACTAATAATAATGATTTCCAACTAAAAAAAAAAAAGAAAGAATGTGCCTACTGATCATTTGATTGGATCAAATTTATGACAAAGCTATGGCTTATAAATGTTTGCCTGTCATTATCCTTGTCAGAAGCCATAGGCTGTGAAAGTGAATACAGAAACAAAGTAATATTAGGCTGTGGGACTGGAAAAAAATTTTTAAGGAGGCTTCATGATATTAGATATGAAAATCTATATTCAAATCATGATTAAAGGTTTGAATTCTGCAAAGATTTTTAAGTCAATGCTGCCTCTTAGGTTTAACATGCTCACTGTGTACCCAAGTTGTATAGCTCATACAGTTCTTTATCTAGGTCTATAGAATAATCAGCAACCAAAAACAGGCACTCAAAAACCATTTCTGGATGGATTTCATTATAAATTATATTCTTTCTGGGTTTTGGTGAAATTTACTGAAGTGTAGTTTTAATTATTATTATTATTATTAATATTAATATTTTTCCTAGAAATTATTCTTTCATCTTAGATAACCCTGCACAAATACTTAAAATTCAGACTAACTAGAGCAACCTTAAAAACAGGTAATGGTAAAAGAAAAAGTAAAATATTAAAAGGCTAAACAAGGCTCATTAAAATGGCAAATTGTAAAGAAAACATTCCATAGTGGTATGGCTATTGTATCTCAGATGTTCAGAAAAATGGAAAAGGGTTAGGTTGAAACAGTAAGATTTCTGATGTTCCAGAAGTAATTTTAAACCCAAATGCTACAGGAGTCAAAGCTTGATCATCATTAAGCACCACTGAATGTTTTTGAGAAAAATTTTAAACTTGAGTCCATTTAAAATTGTTTCTCCATATTATAAAACTGTTGATTTAAACTCAGCTCGTGATTATTCATTCTACATAGAGTCAATTTATTTGGGGATTTTTTTAGAGCCAATATTTTCTTTGATACAAAATATCTATTAAACGTCTATAATGTTAATTATTTCTTAAGAGCTTGTAAGTTCCCTAAGATAATGTAGCCAAAAGGGAAGACATTTTTCTCTCCTTGGACTCCTGTTTACATCATAGATACAACATTCAGTGGAAATATGGTTAGCAGCTTGGGGCACAGAGTTGCATGTCTATTTTCTTAGAATTTGAGCCATAATTTATTCTTGGTACATGAAAATCACCAATAACTACATTTTTATTTAATTGTTTTGAAGATGAGCATATGGTTGGCAAATGAAAGCATGGTGGTAAGTAAATACTGTTAATTTGGTGATCTTACTTTGGCTATAATAATTTTCAAATCATCTGCTAATATTTGCTGTTTCTTATTTGGTGAAAAATAATTATTTCTCCTCACCACCTAAATTTCATGTAGTTTGGAACTATGTGTAACAGGATCTTAAACTGGGACTATCCCTGTTTGTTTTAGCTGAGTCTTAAGAAAAGATTTGAAAGTAAAATACGAAAACACACTCCAGTTTTTACATGAAGAGGAGGGAGAAAACCACTTATGTGATTCTTAAGCCACTTAACCTTGTCAAGGATATAAAAGAATTGGGAGGGTGGAAATTAAGAAAAGGAAGATTCTTGGAGAGAGTTGGTGTGCTGAGTGTCCCATCACACCTCCAAGGAGGAGGAGTAAGGATGCATCTCCTTTCATCTGAATCCAAGAGAGAAGCTTCTTGGAGATGACCTAGAAAGCTTAATAACTGACACCTGCATTTTAAGAACTGCTGTCTGACTAATGCCTGAAAGATCTAGAGCTTGATATTGATTGGCCAGCTGCTTTGAAGGTGGAGTGATGAACAGGTGGCTGTATTAGGTAACCTACAATTTCAGGTTTTTTTGGAGCAAATGTTGCTTAAGTGTATGTCATGTCATGGATCAGAGGTAGGCCATATGCACAAGAGAGATGATACAAGGTTGTCTTAGACCCATAGACTGCCTGGAGGAGCCCAGCGATCCCAATAATGAAGTGAACTGCCATTTTGTCAGTAACAGTAAGCAGAAAGAGAGCTTCACCCAAATCAAAGGATCTGCAAGTGAGAGTCAGACACCCTCTTTACCGCTGCAAGCAGACAGCCTACGGCAGAACTGAATTGGGAAAGAAAAGTAGCCATACGTTAAAATATAAAGTTTTTATTACCAGACTAGACTAGATGTATTAATTGTTGAGTATTTTTAATACCTGTAAATGAACAGAAACATGAAATCTGCCCTAAATTTCATGCATGGGCATGGGAAGTCCCATAGAATAAATTATCACATTGAAAGGCAACAATAACTTTTTTTATTATTACACTTGTTCAATTTAATGATTGTGTGTGTGTGTGTGTGTATATATATATATATGCCAAAATGGTGATCTTGAAAGAATAGAAGAGCTGCGTGTTGGGAAATACCATTACATGCTTCTTTTGATCTCTAGCTTATTACCTCTATCTTGGCAGACAGTATTTCTACCCAGGTTACTTGACCCTATCCATACCTCAGTGAGAAGGTACTAAAGCCAGGCAAAAAAATAGTAGGTAGGAAGACTTTTGATAGACCGTTTTATCCATGTGATTTTTATCTCTTTTCCAAAACCCCTTTTACAGCCTGTCTTGATTTAATATTTTGTGACATCTTTCTTTCTTCGTCTAGAGCTCAAGAAGGGGTATTAAAAACCAAGGGGCCTTGAATAACCTGCAAACTGGATCACACATTATTAAACATCGGAGAGTTAATGGTAGTATTTTTAGAAGGACATGATCAAGTTCTTAATACAGTATATGGATTAAATAAAAAATAGATATTGTAAGTTAATGCAGTGTTTTCTAAAGGCTCTATATAATCTTTAATAAATTTTAAATACATAAGAAGAATGTCTAAAACATCCAAACACACACATGTTATCTTTATTACTACTTCCAGTTTGGTTTCCTGGGGATACTTTGGCCTCTGAGTTTTGCTGGGCTTGATTAGGCTATAGCCATATTATGCCTTTTATTTAATAGTCAGATGTTAGAAAAACTAGTATTGAAGTGGGAAAAGCATAGAACTCTTTGGAGGGCATTTGGTTGAAAAATTGGAAGCCAATGCTGATGATGTGTGAATGACAAAGGAGAGATGATGTGAATATCTACTTTCATAAATTACGTCTCATCAAGCCCTCTAAGGGTGATCCCATAATGCTCTCTACAAACACTATTCTTCTCTCTTGACCTTAATAGGAATTATACATCTCAATTCAGACAAAGGAATCAACATATTTTTTAAAGTGTCTCTCTCTCTCTCCCTCTCTCTCTCTCAATCAATTTTTAAATATAGTTGGTCTCAGTGCTCTTATACTATTTAATAATTCTTATTAGTTGAATGAGATTTTGTTTATCATTTACAAAGTGATTTATATTACAAACTATACAAATATCAGTGTTTTTTCCTCCAAAGTTCATTTATTGTATACAAGTGTATTTGTATACAAATATTTGTATTTACTATAAAAATTAGTACAGATATTACTAAAAATTGTTATTGAAACATATAATTAAGGAAATTGACTCTTTATTAAACATTTCTAACTGTGCTTATAATTTTATCACAGTGAAGCAGACTGAAAATAATGTCTAACCTGTTCAAGTCTTGACTCTGCCACTTAATAGTTTTGAGACTTTGGGGCAAAGTGTTTTCTGTCTCTCACCTGTAATTTGGGAATAGTATTGATACTTCTTCCCCTGCTTAAAAGATAGAGTTATTGAAAAGGTCAAGATAAGGAAGTATATAAAGGGTAACGTATATCTATATAATATAGGTATTCTTTTATGTATTATATTCTTTTTTATTATATGATTTAGTCATATTTATGATATTCTTTTTCATTATAATGATATTAAATGCACAAAAGTATCCAGTTGTGCTTCCTCCTTTCCACTACTGAGAATTGTTTGTTGAGTGAAGATATAAGTATATTTTCAGTCAACAAGAAGATTCATCATGTCCCACAATTAAAGGCAAGTCTTGAATTTGAGGGGAAACAGGGCCTTCAGTAGTTTTCATTCATTCAGAAAAAAGCTGAATAGAATAGGGACAAAGCTGTTAGAATAGGGACATAGCAAGGAACAAATCTTATTTAGAAGAATGCTGAAAGAACTATAAAGAGCTTTCCTGAATATTCTATTTAGACATCTAAGCCTGCAGTTTGGCTTTTGGATAACAGATCTCACTATCTCAGTAGTGGAATAAAGTAAAATCCTTAAACACACACACACACACACACACACACACACACACACAACACACACTTTGCTTTTTTCTCAGGGAACCCACACACGTCCATAGAAGTCTGTTAAAATAAAGAGGATACAGCATCTCTGACTAGAAGTGAGAATAATATAATTAATCACAGATAAAATATTCAAACTCTTAGGAGCAAGTTTTGGGACTAGTGCTAAACTGGAAACTTAGTTCATTTAATTCAACAAGGGAAATAATTTTTAGAAATTGTGTAATATCATTAACCCTGAGAATCCCTCCCTCCCTCCCCCAACTCTATACCCTCTTAATCACAAGTGGTTGAACAAATGTGAGTAACTTGATGTTAGAAAACTGATGGACAAGTTATCTTGGCTATAGTTTTAGCCCAGTGTAATGTGTGATAGCCAAAATGTGTTAACCCTTCCAAATAGAAAACAAACCAGAAATGTTAGCCAAAAAACAGGGATAAGTGACTTCTTGAGACAACAGTAAGCACTTCTCCATTTCCCAATTTTAAGATCACAAACTAAGAACTTTTGATGTGAAGTTAGAATGCAAGACAAGAACCTTCTAACATCTTATGCTTACTTTATAAACAAGATTTTTTTAACAAGAAGCGTTACATATTTTTATTCCTTTAGGGCATAGCCTATTTATAATGCTTCTTCCCTCATCAGAGAATAGTATAGGCTTATAGGACATTTTTTCCCACAAATTAGCTTAGGCATGCATGTACAGGTAAATTAAGAATCCCCGATAAATAATTCTTTTTCAGATTTTAAAAACTATTTCATCCCTAATATTAATTAACACTTTATAGTGTCTTCTATGTGAATGATTTCATTTTCCTAAGGATAGGAAAAATATGTTCCATGAACTCCAGGAATTTGCAACTTAGGAAATTATTTCTGTGCTCCATTTAGATAAGAGAAATACCCTTTGTTTAGTGTCCTCAGCTTGAATTCATATTTCTCTAGCTTTGATATATTTTGTATCATGGACTAAGGGAAAAGCAAATTTTTATTTTATTGTTAATATGATTACTTTAACCATTATGATATGAACCATCTACTTATTTTGTAGATGGTTAACTGAGATACTAATAAGATTGTAATTGGATGTCTGGGTTGCAATTCAAATCTTTTGATTCTCAGTATACTACGCCACATACACTGGTAATAATTGTGGGCTTTTTGTGGCTGTTGTGTTTGAAATGGTTGCTGATCTCTTGTTGTAGTTAGAGGGTGGATCTTGGCATGACCTACTTCAATATAATATAATTCTTATTAGTAACTCCATTGAAGTGTTAAATGATAAATCCTTTGAAATTTTTTCCTTGGATAATCCTAACTTAACCATATTATGAAAATAGAAATAGCTCTCTAAGGAAGTAGGTGGTGTGTGTGTGTGTGTGTGTGTGTGTTAGCCTTTAGTCCTTCTGAAGAGCAGATACTTTGGGCTTCCTTTTGTCTCTAAGAATGTTATTTAAAGCTGTAGTTGACATTTTCCTATGTAATGCAAGGATTTGTGAGAATGCTTTTTCATTTCAAGACGTGTATATAAAATGCAAATATCACAAGACTTAAATGATCCAGTTTCTTACTCTAAAGCAGAGGGGCAACACATCTTTATCCCACCATAAAGTATCATGATGAGGGTGATGTACTCCAAATGTGATAAATCATGTCAGAAAATAGCTTGTCTTTAAACTTTAAGTGTATTTACACCTACATTTTGAGACAGTGGGAATCATCTGCAAATATTATCAGTGATCAGCTAACGAGTTCACCATTGAAAGCAAAGATAACTGTGTATCTTAGCTAATTACAGAACTCCAAACCTAAGGATGTTTTGTAGATCATTATAGCTGAAAAGGAATATAAAGAAGGAACACTAATGAAATTGCACAAGGGAAATGGATTCTCATCATTATAACCAAGTATTTGTTACTGACTGCCTTCTCTCCTCTTCTTCTCCACCTCCCTGTACATCTTTCCTTTTCAGGAGAAGAAGTGAACATTTTTATGATTTTTGTCCCTCGTCAAGCTCCATTATCTCTTAAGTGAATAATGAGGTGACAACCTAGTTGTACTAACATAGTCTTACATGCCAGAGATTCTTTAGCTATCATGCCTATTGAGGGTCTGCTCCTTCTCTCTCTCTCTCTCTCTTTTTTTTTTAATCTCTTTTAGCTGGGGAAGAACTAACTCATAATCTACCTTAATTTTCACAAGTAAAGGTAAAGTTGGTTTTATTTAAATAAGCCATCATATTCTCAACAGCTTTAATTAGATGATTTACTTTTTCCTGGTGTGGTAACCTAGATTCTCCTGTCTTTTGAAATGGAAACTGTCCTAACCCCATAACCTCAACATCACTGTGAGTAAAACTCTTCCTAATTATATGACTGTGTTGTATGCACATTAGCATTGCTAATCAGCTTACTGCCGTGGAATTGTATCTTTACTACTGATGTTTGTAGAATGTCCAATGACATAATTGCACCTCTGTTCCAGTGCTTGTGTGCTAGTGTATTTCAAACCACAAGTCTGAAATTCATAGTGCAAACCACAGTATATGGAAAAATTTTAAGCCATGTATAATTTTATGTCACTAACTGAAGTTTCCATACAATTTTATTTATCCAAAATGTTCATGGTGTCTAATGCTATATTACACCGGATCTTTAGCTTAAAAAATTGAATTTAAATGAACACTTGATCTCACTTTTTTTTACTGTATGTTTGTTTCTTCTTTGACTGATAGGCAATCATCTCTTCTGGGGGAAGATTTCTTAATCTGTGTTAAAGAATAGCTGATGATTTCTGAAAATCACTTTCAAAAAGCCTGTGTGAGGTCATCATGATTGCCACAAATGAATATTTATTAATGTCCATTGGATTCTTGACATTCTACTAAGTTTTGCAGAGATTTCACTGAAGATAAACAATGGTGTATAACATTCAGGATTGAGCTAAGGTGTAAAGGGGAAAAGATTTATGTGAATATAATTTTATACACATAAATTTGAAGAAAATTATTACATAATTAGAATGTATGTTTTAGCAAATATACGGTATATCCCTAATGCATATGAACATGGCAGAAATATGATGAAAGAGGCATATATGGAACAATTTCTATATTTACTCCTGGAAACTAAACCAAAGCCTTGTGTAAAATCTCTCTCAAGTTAATGAGATACCAAGAATAAAGCAGAATATAATAGAACCAAATAATTAAGACTCATGTGCTCCCCACATTTGGCACTGCCTTATTTAGTGGAAAGTATAGTTGAGTATAACTGTTGAAAGAAGAGTTTAAGATGGTAAAAGCAATTAAAAAAAAAAAGATATTTGCAAGTCCATTGGCAGTAAAATGATATGGCAAGAGTTTCATGTTAAAAAGATAACTGGCAGTTCTACATGAGGCAAAAAGAAAGGAGAAAGAAGTTAAGAATGGATTACCATGACTACTATAGTAGTCAACGTGAGAAAATTATACTAAATGAAGTCCATAAAACATAAATTTACAAATTTATAATGAGGGATTTGAGAAATAAATGTTCGATAAAAAGAATTAAGGAAGGAAAGGAATACTGATAAAGAATAATAATTGATTCACTTTATCTCTCAATGACACATTTGTTTGCACTGCTCTCTGCCAGCCACTATGCTAGGGGCTAAGTGAAGAATAAAAAAATTTATAAGAGAATTCCTGGACAGGGAATCTAGTATTAAGTTGAAAATTCTCCCACTACTCAACATCCAGAAGTGGTAGCTAAAATGCAACAAATATCCCTTTGAGTCTATAGCTGTGCTTGTCAGAAAGAAAAATCCTCAAGACCTAAAAATGGACAGGGTTTAAAAAATAGAGTGGCAAGTATGAGTAGTAACATGGGCTATCCTGGGAATGGGATGGGGGTGGGGGAATGTCCTGGCCCAAGCATATAGGTTTAATAGCCAGTCACGATTGGGAACCCTAGGAATTTGTTCAAAGAACAGAATTTTTTTTTTTTTAAATCTCTCCATCACAGGCAGACCACAAGGTAGATTTTTTCTCAACCTGGACTGTGTGTCTAAGTGAATAAAAAAGCTTCCCTGAGAATTTCTAACCAATAGGCATAACATTTTTTAGGTTTGAGGTCTAAACTTACACTCCTTACATTCCGTATGTTGAGAAATCAATATAAAAATATTAATTGAACATAAATATTCCCTAGGTGCCTTACAAGAAACTAAGATAAAAGCTATTCTAGAATGAAGCACCCTCAACCCAGGCTACATTGTGTTTCCTCAGAAAATGAACTGCTCAACATGGTTTCACTTTACAAAAGTTACAAAATATGCAAGGATATAGCCAATATGAATAAGAGTCAGTAGACCCAACTGTACACTAGGATTAGCCTCTATTAACTTCAGATAATTGAATGGAGAATATATATAGAAAAGTATAAAATATTTTCAACAAAATACCAAAACATTAAAGTAGAATATCTAAAGGTGAAAAAAATTGGCCACTGAAGAGAGAACTGACAACCAGAAGATAGATCTGAGAAAATTACCCTAAAGGCAGTAGAGTTAGAAAAATTGAATTGGAGTTTCATAGACACGGCAAATAAAATGAGAAGATCCAACATACATATAATAGGAGTTGCAGATTGAGACCATGGAAGAATGAAAGAGAGATAATATTTGATGATGAAGTTATTGAGAGTTTTCCCAACAGTTTTGCAAACACCTAAATTTCTGTAATAAAAACTTTTTTAATAAATTTATTTAGTTAGTTATTTTTGGCTGTGTTGGGTCTTCGTTGCGGCACACAGGCTTTCTTTTTAGTTGCAGCGAGCGGGGGCTACTCTTCATTGTGGTGTGCAGGCCTCTCATTAAGATGGCTTCTCTTGTTGCGGAGCACGGGCTCTAGGTGCACGGGCTTCAGTAGTTGTGGCACATGGACTCAGTATTTGTGGCTCGCAGGCTCTAGAGCGCAGGCTCAGTAGTTGTGGCACATGAGCTTAATTGCTCCGTGGCATGTAGGATCTTCCCAGACCAGGGCTCGAAACTGTGTCCCCTGCATTGGCAGGCGGATTCTTAACCACTGCACCACCAGGGAAGCCCATGTAATAAAGGCTTTTTAACTTTAATTATCTGGAATAGTTTCGCTTTTCCTGGCTGACCATGATTGATACATAATCTCACCTAAGCTATTATTTAAGAATGAGAGCATAATAAATAAATTTTCAAAACAAACAAGAAGTGAAAGAGTTTATATACTTATAGACTCTCTGAAAGAATTAGTAAAGAATACTTCATGTGATAGGAGAATGATCCTTGAGGGAAGAATGGCATTATTCTGAGTGAAAAAAGCCAATCTCAAAAGATCATATAAAGTGTGATTCCACTTATACAATATCTTGAAAATGACAAAATTGTAGTGAAGGAGAGCATGTTCATGATTGCCAGGGGTTAAGGATGATGGGTGGAGGGTGGGCAGAGAGGACTGAGGTGACTATAGAAGAGTAGCATGAGAGAGAACTTTGTGATGATGGAACATGCTGTATCTTGATTGCAGTCGTGGTTACATGAATCTACATATGTGATAAAGTGACACAGAGCTATATACAGATGTTTTACCATGTAAATCTCCTGTGTTTGCTACTTGCCACAGTTATTTAAGATGTAACCATTGGAGGATATTGGATAAAGTGTACATGGACCTCCCTGTATTATCTCTACAAATTCTTTTAATCTATAATTATTTCAAAATAAAAATTTCTCTAAAAAGGAAAAATAAAAGTGGAACTGGAACAATGAAAAATAATATCATGTAAGAAGGGAGAAGATTTTCCCTTAAGAGTCTTAAATTCCTTGTATTATTTGAGAGGAAGATATACTGATTGATTTTAGATTTTAAGTCAGTTTTCTGTAGTAAAAGCTTAGGTATATCCATTAAAAATATAAAACTGTAATTAATGTGTGATTTCTAAACCAGTATAAAGAAAGGGAATAGGGCAGAGTAAAGAAAATTTAGGAGCTGAATTTTATTTCTGGCAGTGTGGTTAACTAAGTACTAACAGCAACTTCCCACTAAAAACAATTTAAAATGCTGAATAAAAATTTTTTTAACTTAATTCTATCCATGAGTTGGTAAGAAAGTGAGGGAAATTCCAGGAACTGTCCAAGTAAATATCTTAAGGCTGCAACCTGAAAGGAAAAGAGAAGGGAACAAAGTAATTGGAATTAAAAGTTAAGTTTCCTCTAATCTTTAGAAGGAAGGATTGGATATTTAGATCTTTATTAAGCTTGAGCTGTAATAATGTAGGTATGTGTGCAGAAATGTATGTGGAATTACTAAAAGAAAGATAATGGCAGGCTATATATATATGTGTGTGTATATATATATATATACACACACATATATATTTTTTTTTAAGTTTGAAAACCTATATAAATTTCACGTAGACTTTAAGGGAAAAACTGTATTAGAGTTAAGGACATGTTACTACATAAGTATAAAAGTTTCACTACTAGAAGGATACAACATTTCTAAATGCATATGATAAGAGAGGTTAAAAATAAATATAGCAACAATTGACAGAACTGTAGGAGAAATAGACAGATTTACCAGCCTTCTTCGAAGTGTTTAACATGTATCTCTCAGTTTTTGCAAGATTCATCTTACATTAATAAATTAGTTACTGTAATTAACCACTCATTAAAATCAAGAGCTAGACATACTTTTCACATGTTTTGTAGATATTCTTTTTATTCCCTCATTATTTAATATAATTTTTAAAATTAAAAAAACTTTGTCAACAGAAGGCAGAAAAAAACAAGGAAGTTCTAAGGAAGAGCAAAATAAAAATATTAGGTACAAAATAAGATGATAGAAATATACTCAAATATTAGTTTTCAGAAATGTAAAATGTACTAATCTTATCAGATTAAAAAACAATGTTGTCAGATTTTTTTAAATTTATCTACATTTTACTTATGAGAAGCATACTTGACACATTAGGACACAGAGATTAGAAGTGAAGAATAAAAGAAATGTATGAGGCAAACACTAATAAAAAGAAAGCTAATATAATATATTGATATCAGATCCAGTGTTCTTTAAGGCAAAGGCTTTATTAGAGAAAAAGAGCCTACTACAAATTATAAAATGAAAAACTGCAAAGAAAATATAAAAGAAAAACTTGTATGCACCTATTAACTACATACAGCAAAAATTGACAGAATTACAAGAATAAAAGGACAAATCTACAGTCATAATGGGAGATTTAATACCCTTTTCTATAATTGCTCAAGCATGCAAATTATTAGTAAGGCTAGAAAAGATTTGAACAAAACAATTAACAGTGTGATCTAATGGATAGACTAACACAGTGATTACAATAGTTAATGAATATAGTTTTCAAATAAATGTGTGATATTTGTAAGAATGTACAACATATTAGGGTACAAAGCAAGTCTTAACAAAAGCTTTAAAAAAATCAGTATCACACTAACTGTATTCTCTAACCAACGTAATTAGAAATCAAAACCAACAAGATAATCTCAAACATCCCTTAGCCTTGGAAATTTAAAACCACAGTTCTAAATTCATGAGTCAGAAATAAAAATTGCAACAGAAGATGGAAATTACTTAATATGGCACAATAATCAAAAATATAGTATTTCAGAGCTTGTGAGATGAAGCTAAGGAGGTACTTAGAGGAAAAGTTATAGCTGAATATTTAACTTGAGAAAGAGTAAACTGAGAAAGTAAAAGGAAGGAAATAAAGAGCAGAAGTTGAGGAATTAGAAGATAAAGATAGAATTAAAAGATTTTTCTTTGAAAAGAATAATATAATAGAGAAACATGAAGCAAAACTGATCAAGAAAAGCAGAAAGCCATAAATAATTAGGAGTGAAAAGGGAGTCATAGCTAAAGGTACATTCATATTTTAAAACATAAGGGAATACATTTGAGGATCAAGGATTACCTAGCTCTGTTCCCTTGGAGTTACAAATAATCACCACAGCTGACTTTTGGAATGTGAGCTATGTTTATACCAGGCATCATTGCTTATATTAAAAATGACACTTGATGAGTAAATAACATTGGCCTGGGAGAGCTGTAAACAAGCTATTAATACCTGGTAGGAAATCATAGCTTTAAACTTCTCTGAGTGTGGTGACTTTAAGATATCCCTATATTAAAGGAAATATCAGTTACTCCTTTACCCACCCAATGTGATTTTTTTTTTGGTTTTTTTTTTTAACATCTTTATTGGAGTATAATTGCTTTACAATGGTGTGTTAGTTTCTGCTTTATAACAAAGTGAATCAGTTATACATATACATATGTCCCCATATCTCTTCCCTCTTGCATCTCCCTCCCTCCCACCCTCCCTATCCCACCCCTCTAGGTGGTCACAAGGCACAGAGCTGATCTCCCTGTGCTATGCGGCTGCTTCCCACTAGCTACCTATTTCACATTTGGTAGTGTATATATGTCAATGCTACTCTCTCACTTGTCCCAGCTTACCCTTCCCCCTCCCCATGTCCTCAAGTCCATTCTCTACATCTGCATCTTTATTCCTGTCCTGCCCCTAGGTTCTTCAGAACCATTTTTTTTTTTTTAGATTCCATATATATGTGTTAGCATATGGTATTTGTTTTTCTCTTTCTGACTTACTTCACTCTGTATGACAGACTCTAGGTCCATCCACCTCACTACAAATAACTCAATTTCGTTTCTTTTTATGGCTGAGTGATATTCCATTGTATATATGTGCCATATCTTCTTTATCCATTTATCTGTCGATGGACACTTAGGTTGCTTCCATATCCTGGCTATTGTAAATAGTGCTGCAGTGAACATTGTGGTACATGACTCTTTTTGAATTATGGTTTTCTCAGGGTATATGCCCAAAAGTGGGATTACTGGGTCGTATGATAGTTCTATTTTCAGTTTTTTAAGGAACCTCCATACTATTCTCCATAGTGGCTGTATCAATTTACATTCCAACCAACAGTGCAAGAGGGTACCCTTTTCTCCACACCCTCTCCAGCATTTATTGTTTGTAGATGTTTTGATGATGGCCATTCTGACCAGTGTGAGATGATACGTCATTGTAGTTTTCATTTGCATTTCTCTAATAATTAGTGATGTTGAGCATCCTTTTATGTGTTTGTTGGCAATCTGTATATCTTCTTTGGAGAAATGTCTATTTAGGTCTTCTGCCCATTTTTGGATTGAGTTGTTTGTTTTTTTGATATTGAGCTGCATGAGCTGCTTGTATATTTTGGAGATTAATCCTTTGTCAGTTGCTTCGTTTGCAAATATTTTCTCCCATTATGAGAGTTGTCTTTTCATCTTGTTTATGGTTTCCTTTGCTGTGCAAAAGCTTTTATGTTTCATTCGGTCCCATTTATTTATTTTTGTTTCTATTTCCATTTCTCTAGGAGGTGGGTCAAAAAGGATCTTTCTGGGATTTATGTCATGGAGTATGCTGACTATGTTTTCCTCTAAGAGTTTTATAGTGTCTGGCCTTACATTTAGGTCTTTAATCCATTTTGAGTTTATTTTTGTGTATGGTGTTAGGGAGTGTTCTAATTTCATTCTTTTACATGTAGCTGTCCAGTTTTCTCAGCACCACTTATTGAAGAGGCTGTCTTTTCTCCATTGTATATTCTTGCCTCCTTTATCAAAGATAAGTTGACCAGATGTGCGTGGGTTTATCTCTGGGCTTTCTATCCTGTTCCATTGATCTATATTTCTGTTTTTGTGCCACAACTATACTGTCTTCATTCCTGTAGCTTTGTAGTATAGTCTGAAGTCAGGGAGTCTGATTCCTCCAGCTCCGTTTTTCTTTCCCAAGGTTCCTTTGGCTATTCGGGGTCTTCTGTGTTTCCACACAAATTGTGATTTTTTGTTCTAGTTCTGTGAAAAATGCCATTGGTGGTTTGATAGGGATTGCGTTGAATCTGTGGATTGCTTTGGGTAGTATAGTCATTTTTGCAATGTTGATTCTTCCAATCCAAGAACATGGTATATCTCTCCATCTGTTTGTATCATCTTTAATTTCTTTCATCAGTGTCTTATAGTTTTCTGCATACAGGTCCTTTGTCTCCTTAGGTAGGTTTATTTCTAGGTATTTTATTCTTTTTGTTGCAGTGGTAAATGGGAGTGTTTCCTTAATTTCTATTTCAGGTTTTTCATCATTAGTGTATAGAAATGCAAGAGGTTTCTTGCATTAATTTTGTATCCTGCTACTTTATCAAATTCATTGATTAGCTCTAGTAGTTTTCTAGTAGCATCTTTAGGATTCTCTTTGTATAGTATCATGTCATCTCCAAACAGTGACAGTTTTACTTCTTTTCCGATTTGGATTCCTTTTATTTCTTTTTCTTCTCTGATTGCTGTGGCTAAAAATTTGAAAACTATGTTGAATAATAGTGGTGAGAGTGGGCAACATTGTCTTGTTCCTGATCTTAGTGGAAATGGTTTCAGTTTTTCACCATTGAGAATGATGTTGGCTGTGGGTTTGTCATATATGTTCTTTATTATGTTGAGGTAGGTTCCCTCTATGCCTACTTTCTGGCGGGTTTTTATCATAAATGGGTGTTGAATTTTGTCGAAAGCCTTTTCTGAATCTATTGAGATGATCATATGGTTTTTATCCTTCTATTTGTTAATATGGTGTATCACATTGATTGATTTGTGTATATTGAAGAATCCTTGCATTCATGGGATAAACCCCACTTGATCATGGTGTATGATCCTTTTAATGTGCTGTTGGATTCTGTTGGCTAGTATTTTATTGAGGATTTTGCATCTATGTTCATCAGTGATATTGGCCTTTAGTTTTCTTTCTTTGTGACATCTTTATCTGGTTTTGGTATCAGGGTGATGGTGGCCACGTAGAATGAGTTTGAGAGTGTTCCTCCCTCTGCTGTATTTTGGAAGACTTTGAGAAGGATAGGTCTTAGCTCTTCTCTATATGTTTGATAGAATTCGCCTGTGAAGCCATATGGTCCTGGGCTTCTGTTTGTTGGAAGATTTGTAATCACAGTTTCAATTTCAGTGCTTGTGGTTGGTCTGTTTATATTTTCTATTTCTTCCTAGTTTAGTCTTGAAGGTTGTGCTTTTCTAAGAAGTTGTCCATTTCTTCCAGGTTGTCCATTTTATTGGCATGGACAATTGCCAGTTGCTTGTAGTAATCTCTCATGATCCTTCATATTTCTGCAGTGTTAGTTGTTACTTCTCCTTTTTCATTTCTAATTCTGTTGATTTGAGTCTTTTCCCTTTTTTTCTTCATGAGTCTGGCTAATGGTTTATCAGTTTTGTTTATCTTCTCAAAGAACCAGCTTTTAGTTTTATTGATGTTTGCTGTTGTGTCCTTCATTTCTTTTTCATTTATTTCTGATCTGATTTTTATGATTTCTTTCCTTCTGCTAACTTTGGGTTTTGTTGTTGTTGTTCTTCTTCTTTCTCTAATTGCTTTAGGTGCAAGGTTAGGTTTTTTATTTGAGATTTTTCTTGTTTCTTGAGGTAGGATTGTATTGCTATAAACTTCCCTCTTAGAACTGCTTTTGCTGCATCCCATAGGTTTTGGGTCATCGTGTTTTCATTGTCATTTGTTTCTAGGTATTTTTTGATTTCCCCTTTGATTTTTTCAGTGATCTCTTGATTATTTGGTAGTGTATTGTTTAGCGTCTATATTTTTGTAATGTTTACAGGTTTTTTCCTGTAATTGATACCTAGTCTCATAGCACTGTGGTCGGAAAAGATACTTGATATGATTTCAATTTTCTTAAATTTACCAAGGCTTGATTTGTGACCCAAGATATGATCTATCCTGGAGAATGTTCCATGAGCACTTGAGAAGAAAGTGTATTCTGTTGTTTTTGGATGGAATGTCCTATAAATATCAGTTAAGTCCATCTTGTTTAATGTGCCATTTAAAGTTGTGTTTCCTTATTTATTTTCATTTTGGATGATCTGTCCACTGCTGAAAGTGGGGTGTTAAAGTCCCCTACTATGATTGTGTTGCTGTTGATTTCCCCTTTTGTAGCTGTTAACATTTGCCTTATGTATTGAGGTGCTCCTATGTTGGCTGCATAAATATTTACAATTGTTATATCTTCTTCTTGGATTGATCCCTTGATCATTATGTGTTGTCCTTCTTTGTCTCTTGTAATAGTCTTTATTTTAAAGTCTGTTTTGTCTGATATGAGAATTGCTACTCCAGCTTTCTTTTGATTTCCATTTGCATGGAATATCTTTGTCCATCTCCTCACTTTCAGTCTGTATGTGTCCCTAGGTCTGAAGTGGGTCTCTTGTAGACAGCGTATATAAGGGTCTTGTTTTTGTATCCATTCAGCCAGTCTATGTCTTTTGGTTGGAGCATTTAATCCATTTACATTTAAGGTAATTATTGATAAGTATGTTCCTATTCCCATTTTCTTAATTGTTTTGGGTTTGTTATTGTAGGTCTTTTCCTTCTCTTGTGTTTCCTGCCTAGAGAAGACATTCCTTTAGCATTTGTTGTAAAGCCTGTTTGGTGGTGCTGAATTCTCTTAGCTTTTGCTTGTCTGTAAATGTTTTAATTTGTTCATCGAATCTGAATGAGATTCTTGCTGGGTAGAGTAATCTTGGTTGTAGGTTTTTCCCTTTCATTACTTTAAATATTTCCTGCCACTCCCTTTTGGCTTGCAGAGTTTCTGTTGAAAGATCAGCTGTTAACCTTATGGGGATTCCCTTGAATGTTATTTGTTGCTTTTCCCTTGCTGCTTTTAATATTTTTTCTTTGTATTTAATTTTTGATAGTTTGATTAATGTGTGTCTTGGCGTTTTTCTCCTAGGATTTATCTGGTATCCGGATTTATCGTCAGAGATGTATTGGTGATTAGAGCATTGTACATGTGGTAGCCTCTCCAAATTATGAGATTCTCTTGTATTGGACATGAAATCAGGTCCTTTCTACCTTTTCAGACTGGCTTCTGTTCAGGATTTCCAAGCTGCTCTAATTCTGAGTCATTCTCATCTCTGCTCTTCTCCAGTCCTTCTGAAAATTTTGAACCAGGTACTAATCTAGGTCCATGGATTTCAGTAGTAAAAAGGAGTCAAAAATGTCTGGCTTCATGGAGTTTATACTGGTCTTCCTAAAGCCGGGTCATGTGCAGCAGCAACTTCTTCCAGCTGCTCTTCCATAAAGCCCCCAATATGATTTTGTTCCCTCAGTTCTGAGATTAGCTCCTTTTTGGCTTAGTGGCCTGTTGTGATGACTTCTCCTACTCAAGAAAAATGCATGATATTGCCCTGCCAGTATGCTGCATATCCTGACCTGTATTCTGCTAAAAGAATTTACGCCAAGAGTAGCCTATAATAGTTATGTGCATGTAATTGTAGGTTAAGCACAGAAAAACTTCCCCTAGTGGGCATAAATTACTTCAGGCCAATAAATTTGAAAATGTAGCTGAAATGGACTGTTTCCCATTTTAGAAAAATAAAAACTTTAAAAAATTGACTCAAGAGCCATTAGAAAATATAAATAGAACTGTAATTCTATAAGAAATTAATATATCCATAACTTTTTAAGAAATTAAATTTTTTGTTCACTAGAAGATATGATAGTGAAAATACAATCCAGACACTGGGAAATTATTTTGATACCATGTCATAAGAGCGAAAATGATCATACCCTATGGTAGAGCAAATCCACTTCTAGGTAGTACCTTAAGGAAACTCTCATATATACGTGGGGAGACATGTACAAGAATATTTGTTACATCACTCTAAGAGTGAATAGTTGCAAACAAACTATCCATCAAAAAGAGAATAAATAAATGTCCTGTGATCAGTTAATGTAAAAGTGTATTATATACCCAGTTAATAAATGAACTAGAGCCATTTGCAGCAACATGAGCAAATATGGTAAGCAATGTACAACACAGTAAGCCAAAATATAATGTGTACATTGGGGTGTCATTAATATAAAGTTTTAAAATGCAGAGATAGTGATATGTAATAAAAGTAGAAAAACATGCATGAGAATTTACGATAACCGTTACCTCTACTAGGGGAAGGGGTCGGGATGGAGAGAACTGCACAGGTACTTCAGTTTTATCTTTAATGTTTTATTCCTTCAGCTGGGTGCTAGTTAAATTTCTCATAACTTTTTTGGAAGCATTAAGTGTTGTATTAAAGAAAGGTATATAAAGTACAATACCAATTTTAATGTACTTATATTACAAGAAGGGCTATAAGATGACAACAAACTATTATATTAAAAGGCATTACATAATCACCATAAGAATAGTAAAAAGAACAGGTATGGTACCATTTTGATAAAATAGCAATGCTTCTCTGTTAGTGTGATGAAAGAAAATTTCATGGAGATGGAGGCATTTGATATTGGTAAAATTCTGATAGATTTGTTTTTAAGGTTCTATTTTGTCCTTTTCCCTTTATTATATATTTAGTGAATCCCTGTGGCATATCTGCAAAGACAGTTGGCAAAGCATGGGGTGTGTTTTAAGGTAGGGCAATTAGATTAATTTGCGAGGGTTAATGGATTTGTGAAGCAAGAAGTGAACAGTAGGGATATAACAAGTAGTTAGGGATAAGATTGTGATAAGTCTTGAATGTCTGGTGTAGAAATTTAGACCTTATTCGTTAAGGAATTGTTTTTCAGTTTTTTGTTTTTAACCATGATTCGCAGGATACATTTACATTGTGACTCAAAACACGACTGGGAAAAAAAGTTTCACAAAATATTATGTACCCTTTAAAAACATTGTTCTTAGCAAATGGAAAACAATTGAATGCCTTCAAATAGCAATGTGAGATGCAAAAAATTAAAAATAAGCCAAACATGTGTCTGACCATAGTCTGCAGTCTATTTTAAAGTGAATAGATTCTGGGTATAGGGAGATCTGATAAAAAGCTGTTGCATTAGGCTAGACATGATGGCCTTGTCAATTGAAAAAACAGTTGAGAGAATTGTGAAGGAAGAATTAGCAGAACCTGTGACTTTGGAAGTCCTGAAAGAGCTTTTACTACCAAGTGTCAGAACCTTTAACAAAAATGGAAGAATGTGGCATCTGGTCTTTGTCCTAAGGTGTTCACATTCTCATGACACATTGTAAAGGTACAGATTGTGACCCTCATTTGAGGTTGGTGGTCTGCCTTTATGTTAAAGAAAATGCAAATGATTCAAGAAAAATACTGAAAGCATTAGGACATTTAAAGGTACTTGGAGTCCTAATATGAAGTTAACGTTGGAAACAAGTAATTTGGGAATTAGTGGCGTCATGGAAACTGAAAACTAGCAAGGTTAAATAGACTGCAGATAGACACTTAGTCATTGATTAAGTAAGGGCAAATAAAGCAGTAAGTGTAAACTGGATGGGAACTGGGTTATGGTATTTAAAATAACCTGCACTTCGGAGTGAAAAACAGAAATAAAAGATGATGAAGCATTTCTCTAACTTAATATGAAATAAAAGTTAAAAACAGAATTTCTGAGAGAAAAGAGAGAACCACCCAAATGTCAGTTACAGAACTGAGTCTGAAGCAGTTTGCAGCGGGGAAATTTTATAACAGCATACTGATGATTTTCTTTCTTAATATTGCAGAAAGAGAAGAATAAAAAGGAAAAAGTGATATTACTTTTAACACCATTTCTTATTTCACTTGTAAGAAATATGATAAAACACTTCTTTGTCAAAAGGGAAACTACAATTTTAAGTAGACTGAATTTTATTTGGGGCTACATTGGCATCTTAAAGATAGATGATGCTTCTTGGGTTTTTTTGTTTGGTTGGGTTTTTTTGTTTGTTTTTTGTTTGTTTGTTTATTTTTTTTACTTCTTACTTTCTACCCCCTGCCCTGCCCCCACGAAGCAGATCACTTTTTTAAATTAAATTTTCAATTTTGAGATAATTGTGGATTCACATGCAGTTGCAAGAAATAATATAAAGGGATCCCATATACCCTTTATTCAGTTCCCCTCAATGGTCATATCTTGCAAAACTACAGTACTATATCACAATCAGGATGTTGACATTGATACAGTCAAGATACAAAACATTTCCATCACTGCAAGCATTTCTCATGCTGCTTTTTATAGCTACACGTACCTCCCGTCTCCAGCTTTCCTTATCCCCTGGCAACTAGTAATCTGTTCTCCATTTCTATAATTTTGTCACATCAAGAATGTTATATAAATGGAATACACAATATATAATCTTTTAGGATTGGCTTTTTCTTTACTCAGCATCATACTTCGGAGATTCATCCAGGTTTTTTTGCATGTATCAGCTGTTCTTTCCATTTTATTGCTGAGTGGTATTCAGCAGTGTGGATGTTCCACAGTTTATTTACCCTTTGAAGAACATCAGGGTTGTTTTGTTTTGAGCTGTTTCTGAATAAAACTGCTTGTATTAGTTTCCTGTGGCTGCCATAACAAATTACCACAAACTTGGGCTTAAAGCACTGGAAATTTATTCTCTCACATTTCTCTGAGGCCCAGAGTCCAAAATCTGGCAGGACCCTACTCCCTTTGAGAGTCCTGGGGGAGAATCCATTCTTTGCCTCTTAACAGTTTATCTGGCTTCCTTGTAGCTCTATCACTCCAGTTCCTGCCTCTGTCTTCATATCGACTTCCTCTCTCCTATCTGTCAACTGTCCCCTTTGTGTCTCTTATAAGGACACTTGTGTTTAGATTTAG